>NC_052508.1:62086046-62239174 GCF_014356525.2 Nilaparvata lugens | reverse complement strand
AAGCTCTTGTTTCCCCAAAAAGTAATACAAATATTCCTTCGCCAGTTTTCCTCACAACTCGTATAAGTTATCTATAATTTTCACTATGGTTATTGATCTAATTTCAAGTAATTATTCAATGAGCTTGGCTCTCATCATCAGTCCCACGTTGGCACGACATATCTTTATGTCACGTTATTCTTTATATTAAATAACGATTAGCCTCCTGCTTGGCATCAGTCGGTAAAGCATGAGATTTATATATTAGGGCGTGGTTTTCTAATAGTATTCAGTCTTAAAAAATCTTGATAGGCCTAGATATGGGCTTCTCCTATAACTCTTGTAATTCAATAATAATAAATATATATATATATGATACTTATACTATAGAGATGAGGAATATAAAATAAATTGCACACCATGAAAAAGTTATACATATATATTACACAAATAATGCAAAGATCAATCGAGGCAAAAAATATATAGAGCGATAAAAATATAATATAAAAATAGAACAATATTTGAAATCAATAAAAATATCACAGGCTAACTTTATATTCTAGATTTATGGCACGAATCATTACCATGTGCCTTTATCTTGAAATCATATGCATTCTTTGGCATGTAGCTGTGACATGTACTTGCTAATACTTGTCTGCTTGGATAATTCAATCAAAAATATGTGCTCTAAGATCAGCTTGATAAATTAGCCACTAATAATCCAAATATATCTATATATTAAAATCTCTAGTATTTAGTAGATTTATTTGTATCGAATATATATTTTTATCTCAGGGTGCAAGATTCGGCACCTGACGGAATAGGTAGAGCCATTCATCTAGTGAATTAGAACTATGATAAATTATCGCAAATTGTATTGCAAAAATTAAATATTGTATGCATACGTTTGATAGCCTAGATTTCGTACGTCTTTGATTAAATAGAAATTTCTAAAATATTGATCTATATTTTTCTTTCAATTAAATACCTTTAATACTAATTTTTTACTTGCGCAAGTATTACTCTTATTAATTTCTTAATTTATAATAACCCTTTCGGCGAGCTAGCTTTGATCATCAGATTATTTCGAAGCACTAGGGCGCCCATCACTAAATTCAAATTTAAATCACTCACGTGTCGAAAATCTTCTTGTAAGCCGCCGATGTCGATCCAACTCCATGTGGTCCGGGAATATGGTAGCCGGAATCGTCTCCTCCAAGGGGTTATAAATTTAATAAAAATGAAAAATGACTTCTGCTTCACAATAGCATCACGAAGTCTTTTAAGAAATTTAATAATTTACTTTAACTTTAATTTTTACAAAATTATTAATAAGGTACATCGCTCTAAAATATTTAGGGTCCTCTTATGGTGGCATCTGGCTGGCGAGTGCTGGTTCTTCCTTCTCAAGTTTTACAGATTCTCTTTCCGACTTTCAAATTAGCATAAAATTTAAATATCTCAATCCTCCGCCATTAAATTCAAATAGATCTTACAAAGAATGCCAAATATTGCTTAGATTATATGATTAATAATTTCTTTGCATTCGAGCCATATTGATAACATAGATTACACAAATTTTTACACAAAATCTACTACAATTATATAAATATATATAAATATTTTTGAATTGGCCTACAGTTGCCGCCTATTAACTGCCGTTTTACTATTGGTGCATGCAAATTTTATTAGGTATTCATGCGCCTGGTAACTCTTATTTCCTGAATACATTAAATTATTTTTATTTGGTTTTTTATTTATGCTCTTTGCATGCTAGTGAATATTTTATATATTAATATTAATTCCATGCTACTAATAATTAGCCACGTGGACGGGTGTTTTTTCACATTGCACACCATCCGAATGCAATAAAGCTCTGCCAAGGGGTTTTGGTCAGATTCTACGTTCTTCGGTTTGATCGATCTCTAGGTCACCGATCTGTGAATACATCTACCTAACCTCAATCTTCAAATATTTTATAAATAATCTATTTATGAGTAATAAACTTCCTTCAAATCCTTTTAAGTTCTTGTACCATTTAGCCAGAACAAGCTGATGCTATCTTATCTTGATTATTATCTGCTTGGCGATATTAGCCAATTACTTTATTTTTAGACCTATTACTATTTCTGTTAGGGCTTTTCATCTACCCAGATTTAAATATGTTACAATATATATATTTTTTTTTCTGTTTGCAAATTTTATTCAATTTGAAAGAGAACCTATTGAATATGTTTTTCCAAAGTTTAAATTGCTTTTTTAGTTGAATTATTGTTTTGTTCGTGTTTGACTAATACTATTACTACTACTAGCAAAATCAAAAAAAAAAAAACTATGGATTATACTATTGAACGAAGTACTAGCATAAATTCGTGTGCAGTTCGCTACAGATTTGTTTTTAGAAAATTATTCATCGATGTTGTTCAAACATTATTGCAAATTTTAAAGCCAAAAGTAATTGAATTAATTGTTGAAGAAAGTGATAATTTTGACAAAAATATTAAATGGTATTTTGTTACAACTGTTCAATTGAAAAAAAGTAAATGTTGATAGCGGCAGCAGCAGCGATCAATCGCAACAAGAAGAAATCGTTGAAACTATGACAAACGCATCGTTTTACAGTTATACGTCATTGTTAATCAATGTTGATGAACAATTAGATATTTTGCAAGACCAATTTATTAGCGGTGTAGAGAAAATTGAATCAACGCTTGATAAATTTATTAGGTATGGCAGCGGTTGGACTGTAGTTAGCATCATTTCATTTGATTTGAATATTACTCGTTACAATCCTTTAGCTGGCGGAAATAGTACATACATTGAAACACCTGCTTTTATAAAAGCAAAAAGAGCCGTTATAAATGTAAAAAACACAAATGATAGTAAATGTTTTGTATGGAGTGTACTTAGCTATTTTCATTACAGACGTAGAAATATGAATGTTGACTATCTGATGCAATTTGAAAATAATCTAAATTTGACCGGTATTAAGTTTCCTACTACAGTGCATGACATTAAAAAATTTGAAGTGCAAAATTTAAACATTTCTATAACAGTGATTGCTTATGATGCTGCTAAAAAAAAGTTTTTCCCGTACCATTGTTCAATTTATAGACAACGCGAACATAAAATCAATCTTCTACTATTGTCAAATGATACAACACCGAAAAAATGGCATTATGTTCTGATAAACACGCGTCAAGGGTATAACGGATTGTCACGGCTACTGAGTCATCACTTGTCTTTGCATAATGGTCAAGTGTTCATTTGTCCATATTGTTTTAACAAATTTACAACTAACCGGCAAGCAAATTGCGATGGAAAAACCAATCTAGAAAAACATATGGATTTGTGTTCAACATTTGCAATACAAAGAACAGTACTACCTAAACAGGGTGAAATGTTAAAGTTTAAAAATTTTTCGTACACACTAAAAAATAAGTACATTGCATTTGCCGATTTTGAAAGTTTTATTGTACCAACAAATAACGGTGAGGAGGAGGAGGAGCTCGATGATGATGAAAATGTTGATGATTTGCTCGGAACTGATATAGGAAATAGCTTTACAAGGAAAACACAAAAACATGTTGCTTGCGGCTATGCGTTTATTATTTTAGACGAATCAGGTGAAATATTCTACGGCCCACGCGTTTATAGAGCTACAAGTGTTGGCGAGAAAATTATTGAACAATTTCTTGATGAGATCATTGCCATAGGTCGAAACTGTTCCATTGATATGCAACAAGAAGTGCCCATGATTGAATTAAATGAAGAACAATTATTAGCTTTTAACAATAGTACAGTATGTTTCTTGTGCAACGATGAATTTAAAGCCAACGAAATTCGTATTAGGCACCATTCTCATACAACAGGCCATTATCTCGGTGCAACGCACAAATCATGTAATTTAAATGCAAAAGCACCAAAACTATTAAACTGTTTTTTTCATAATTTTCGCGGATATGATAGTCATTTCATTGTTAAGGCATTAGCAGGACGAAAGGAGAAAATTGATTCTATTGCAAACTCATCGGAAAAATTCCTCACAATTACAATAGATCATGTTGTACGTTTCCTTGACAGCTATCAATTCTTAAGCTCAAGTCTACAGTCACTTGTTGCCAATCTTGCAAGTGATACAGAAAACATTGATACTAATTTCAAAGTAATGTGTAAAATATTCAACGATAAAAAATCATCAAAAACTTTTACTACGTAAAGGCGTGTACCCGTATCAGTACATAACAGATGCTGAAAAATTTTGAAGAACAGCAATTGCCGACAATTGACTCATTTTACAGTACGCTTAATAATACAGCATTGCAAGTAGACGATTATGAGCATGCGCAGAAAGTTTGGCGCGAATTTAACATAAACTCATTGGGTGAATATCATGATCTCTACCTTTTGTCAGATTGCTTACTGCTGGCAGATATTTTTCAAAATTTTAGGACTGTATTTTTTACAATTTACAAACTGGATGTATCACACTTTGTATCGTTACCGCATTTTTCGTTGAATGCAATGTTATATTTGACTAAAGTACGTTTAGAATTAATTAGCAATGCTGATATGAACTTGCTCATAGAATCTGGTTTACGCGGTGGTCTATCAGTTATTCCCCACCGTCATGCAGTCGCAAACAATAAATATATGGGCGTAAATTATAACCCGGCTATTGAAAATAGTTTTTTGCTCTATCTTGATTGTACAAGCTTATACGCACATACAATGATTGCCTACAAGCTACCTGAATCAAATTTCAGATTTTTATCACAAAATGAAATTATGGCTTTAGGCGATTTTACAAGCATACACGATGAAGCCGAGACTGGCTATATAATTGAAGCAGACCTGACCTATCCAGTTAATTTACACCAATTACATAACAGCTTCCCCCTGGCTCCATTAAAAGATCAGCCGCCTTACAACCTGTTCTCTCCATATCAAACAGACAACACTGTTGCTCTGCGCAGAGAAGCGGCCGCGCGCCGCCCGTCTCCCGCCTCCGCCGCTGCCGCCACCGCGTCATCACGTCTTTTAGCCACCCTTTATAATCGTAAACGATATGTACTCCACTATAGAAATTTGAAACTTTATTTAAGCTTGGGCATGAAATTGACTGCTGTACATAGAGTAATCGCTTTTCATCAGTCGTACTGGCTTAAACCATTTATTGATTTGAATGCACAACTGAGAAAGGAAGCAAAAAATTCATTTGAACGTACCCTCTTTAAATTTCTTTCAAATAGTCTGTTCGGAAAGTTGATGGAGAATAATAGGAAAAGAATAGATTTTAAGCTAATCACTTGTCAGAAAAAATTGGAAAGTTTGATTGCAAAACCAAGCTGTAAACGATGGATTGTGTTTGACAAAGACATTGTCGCTGTACAAATGTGTAAAACAGAAATAAAATTAGATCGTCCAATTTATGCCGGTTTTTCAATTCTTGATTTGAGTAAATTTACAATGTTCAATTTCCACTACAACATTTTCTTGAAAATGTTTGATCCAAGCTGTGTTAAATTGTGCATGAGCGATACAGACTCGTTGCTATACCATATAAAATCGGACGATATCTATGCAGTTATCAAACAAAATCTTCAACATTTTGACACAAGTGCTTATCCTGTCACACATTGTTGTTATAGTCAATTGAACCATGGTGTGCCTGGCACATTTAAAGATGAATTAAAATCTGGAATTATTACGGCTTTTTGTGGACTTCGTGCGAAACTTTACAGTTTTGAATATGTACTAAGCAGTAGTAGTGCTAGTGACAGTAGTAGTAGTAGTAGTAGTAGTAGTAGTAGTAGTAGTAGTAGTAGTAGTAAAGTAGTATTAAGGTTAGTTCTTATGAAAAGTTTAGCAAGCACGCAGCTAAAGGCGTAGCAAGAACAATTATAAACAATAAACTAAGATATGACATGTACATGAAATGTCTGACAGATAGATTAGTTCAACGTGAATGCTTTTCACAATTACGCAGTTATTCGCATGATATTTATCAAATATCGTGTGCCAAAGTTGCATTATCACCATTTGACACAAAAAGATACATTGAATCAAACGGTATAGATACGAAAGCGTGGGGTCATTATTTAATAGAAGAAGAGAGAAGAAGAGAAGATATTGATAGCAACGCGTCTAGCGGCGGCGGGACTGCTGTTACGTCAGATTGATCGCAGCAGTGAGAGTGAAAGAGAGAGAGAGAGCGAGGAGCAAGAAGCTATTAATGAAACCAGTTCAACAGGCGTCGCTCAGCTCAGTGTCGAACACGAAGAAGAAGAAGAAGGCGGCAGAAACAACATCCGTCTAAAGAAGAAGAAGAAGAAGAAAGATCGCTGTCTGGAGCAGTAGTGCTGCAGGTGTGACTGAACTCTAGCAAAAACAATCACACGCGCACATTCGTGTAGGGGCGGGAGATCGAAACTACAAATATGTCAGATTTGCAACAGAAAATTGCTCAGGAATTGCACCGTCCAGCGCGAAGAAAATTCAACAGACGTAAATATATATTAAAAGGAATAAAAGACCTCATTCAAATTGATTTAATTGAATTGCCAGAA
Organism: Nilaparvata lugens; assembly: GCF_014356525.2. Taxonomy (NCBI): domain Eukaryota; kingdom Metazoa; phylum Arthropoda; class Insecta; order Hemiptera; family Delphacidae; genus Nilaparvata; species Nilaparvata lugens. Next base: position 62,232,626 of record NC_052508.1, on the reverse strand, counting down.
TTTGCTAGAGCAAACAACGGCTATCGTTATATTTTGATTGCAATTAATTGTTTTTCACGTTATGCTTTTGCTGAACCATTAAAAACTAAAACGGGAAAAGAAGTTGAACGAAAATTAGCGCGAATATTAGTATTAAATAAGGGTATAAAAAATGTGCAAAGCGATTTAGGACACGAATTTTACAATAAGGATGTTAAACAACTATTCGATAGGTTGAACATTAATCATTACAGTGTATTTTCTGAAATTAAGGCAGCTTTTGTTGAAAGATTGAACCGAACACTGAAATCACGTTTGTATGAACGACTAACTGCTAACGGTACGCAAAAATGGTTAAACATTTTGCCAGACATTGTTTATCAATATAATAACACTATTCATTCAGCGATTGGCATGACGCCGGCCAGTGTTAGACGACGTCATGAAAAGCATTTGATCATGTTACAGTTGAAGAAAAAGACAAAACAGTCGCCGCCGCCGCGTACAGTTTATCGACCAAAGTTTGCAATAGGCGACGTAGTGCGAATAAGTAAGTTTCGACAGGTTTTTGATAAAAGTTTTAGATTAAATTGGTCGCCAGAACTGTTTATAATTCACGGTGTTTTTCCCACACAACCGCCAACCTATGTAATTCGCGATCTTAACAATGAAATCATACAAGGTAGATTTTATAGTGAACAATTGATGAAAACAAACTTAACACCGTCCGAACAAAATACATATTTAGTTGAACGAATAATACGAAAATCAAACAATAAATATCTTGTTAAATGGTTAGGCTTTGATAAAACTAGCTGGATAGATAAGAGTGATATTATTACTCCGTCTGTAAAACAGAAGAAGAAGAATCTGCGTGCAACACGCAAAAATAATTAAATTTATTTACATATTGTTTCAGATATGATATAAACATAATGTCAATGGCTATGGATGCGCCACTGTTGTTCTATTTGCTGAATGGTAACGATGCGTGTAGTATTATTAAAAGATTAATTGATCTTTTGTGTACGCTTAAAGCGATGTGTGTAAAACGTGTTGATATTGAAAAATGCTTTCTAGTTGGCTTATGTAAAAAAACATTTTTCAGCAATGTTGTTGATGATGATGATGATGATGATAGTAGGTTTCATTTAGGTATATGTTCATATAAAAATTTAAAAGATGCAAGCAGCGTATTTGATGTAGTAGATACTTGTATTTGTGCTCAATTTTCTATGCAACTAAACATACTTTACTCGCAAATTAAATCAATAGACTTTAATGTAGCCGATGAAGATGATGATGATAAGAAGAAAGAAAAGATATTAATTTATATTTTAGATTATTGCATGTCAATGGCTAATCTTAATTAATGCGTGCGACGCTGGTGCTATACTGTATTATGTGAAAGACACACGCTTTGTAATAATTTTTATAATATTAACACTGTCAACTTTGTATGTATGTATTATCACTAGATTTGTCGCCACTTACCTTACTGCAGCAGCTGCTGCTGTCAACTTTGTATGTATATTTTCACCTTTTATGTATGCAGCTGTCAACTAATGTATGTATTTTCAACTTTTTGTCAACTTTGTAAGATACGCTTGTTTTAGCTGCTGCTGCTGCTGCTAAATTTGTATGTATCTAGTATTTTTAATAAACTGTGAACATTGTATGTGCGTGTTTTCTTCATTCATAAACCGCTTGTAGTATACACACACACACACACACACACACCACACACACACCACACACATCGCATGTAGCGATGTTAACAGCATAGTTGAACTGTAGACACGCATGTGTAAACAGCAAGCGCGCGCGCAGCAAGAGTTATTATTATGACGACAGCAAAAGAGTCAATAGCAATAGTTAACTTTGATAATCTAATTGTAGATACAAAACAAGTGGGCGGCAAAAATTGTCTAGATAGAAAAAAGCATGGTGAGTTTTTGCCAAGTTCAGCTAGAATTCTAATTTGCGGTGCATCAAATTGTGGAAAGACAAATGTACTGCTGAATTTAATATTCGATAAAAATGGATTAAAATTCAAAAACCTATACTTGTTCAGTAAGTCTTTGTATCAGGAAAAATATAAACTATTGGACATTGTTTTTTCAAAACTCAAGTGTGTAAACTACTATAAATCTGACAATATTGAATGCATACCGCAACCGAATGATATCGACACTCATTCACTGATAATTTTTGACGATTTGAATGTTACACGTGTGCCGCAAATACGTAATTTTTTCACAATGGGCAGACACAAAAGCATAGATTGTGTGTACTTAATTCAAAGCTATGGAGCAATTTCAAAACATCATATCAGAGACAATGCAAATATGCTGATTATTTTTAAAATGGATATGCACAATTTAAAATTAATATATAGGGATTTTGTCGGAACTGATATGACATTTGTTGCATTCAGAAATCTATGTTCACATGTATGGCAAAGCGGCGGAAATCATAGTTTTATTTCAATTTTCACTGAGTGTAAACCAGATGCTGGTAAATATCGTAATTGTCTTGGTAAGTATATTGATCCAAGTGTGTATAGCACCACCAATTGACATGTGTCAATTCTCATCATTTGTTGTTGAGCCAGTGTAGGTGAAAGAACTAATTATCATTCTACTACTAGCAATATGCGTAAAATTAAATTGAAAAGAAAAAAACAAAGAGGAGGGCGCCGGCGAGGACTAGTGCAACGCGATCATCGTCATACTAGTAAAGTAATTGACAGGATAAAAGGTTTGCGTAAGTCAATTATTAATAAACATAGATCATTAACTAGTATGATTAGGGAAAATGATTCGATTAGACAAAAATCATTAGAACCAATTATCAATCCACTAAAACAATTGAAAGATACACTTGTACAACATGCACACACTAGTAGCAGCAGCAGACTTAAAGAAGAATCAGAGGATGATGAGAGAGGAGGAGGAGGAGGAGGAGGAGGAGGAGGAGGAGGAGAGGAGGAGGAGGAGAAAGATACGGCCAAGGAAATGGATGTGGATGAGGGTTTGAATAGATCTAATGTAAGTGATATTTTGAATAAAACAACAATAACAGTGGATTTTATTGATGAGTATATACGTGAATTTCATAATGAAAAAATGAATAATTGTATATCTTATGGTATATGTTATGATAGTAAAGTAAATGAATACTATATGGGTGTAAAGGATATTAGTATTGCCAATGGTTATTTAATTATCGACAATAATAATAAGTATCGTTTAACAGTTGGTTTGTGTGAACTTCTATTTAAAAAACAGCCTGACCAGAAACTGTACACAGAACGTGATTTAAGAAAATATCGTAATATATTGCAGCTTACCGCTGCTCATTTAGATAGACGCGGTTATGTAAAGAGAAATACAGGCTATAAATCACAAATTATTCAATCTTTATTTCCATCGAGTAGTAGTAGGAAAAGAAAAAGATCTAGGATTGATGATGCAGCGGCAGCGGCAGCTGTTAGTGGTATGGGTTTTATAAGAAATGAATCTACTAGTCGACAGTATGTCTACTGGGATAATCCAAATGAACTGATAGACAGATTAGATATTCTGCTTTCATCACAGCAGGCAGGAAATAGATCGCATTCAGTTGAAATAGCTTCTATTATTGAAGAACTGAAAGAAAGTGGTATTATATTAGGTGGCAATGTTGCTGCTTTTAGTCGTTAGTATGTGTTTAACACTTGACAAGAATAGAGATGTCGGGCAGTAGCGCCGCCACCACTGCAGTGAGTAGTACAATAGATCGATTTGGTAGGACACATCATGTGTTTAATACAACAGCACCATTAGTTTTAAACAGTGGTTGTGAATCATCAGCAGCAGCATCATCATCATCATCATCATTAGTGACAGCAAGTAGAGAATATTTAGACAGTAAACTACTTGAATTATCATCAAATATATTCAATAGACTTCAGTCTGATCCATTGTCACCGCTAGTTAACAGAGAATACTTGGACAGTAAATTGCTTGAATATCATCAAATATATTCAATAAACTTCAGTCTGATCCATTGTCACCGCTAGTTAACAGAGAATACTTGGACAGTAAATTGCTTGAAATATCATCAAATATATTCAATAAACTTCAGTCTGATCCATTGTCACCGCTAGTTAACAGAGAATACTTGGACAGTAAATTGCTTGAAATATCATCAAATATATTCACTAAACTACAGTCTGATCCATTGTGGTCGCCGTCGCTAGTTAACAGAGAATACTTGGATAGTAAATTAAAGGAAGTTTCAACTAGTATAATACAAAAACTACAGACTGATCAATCATCACCGCTAGTTAACAAAGAATACTTGGACAGTAATTGCTTGAAATATCAACAAATATATTCACTAAATTGCAATCTGAATCATCTGATTTAGTAGATAGGAAATATTTAGACAGCAATTACTTGCAATATCAACTAGTATATTCCAAAAACTACAGTCTGATTTAATTACTAAAAAAGTGTTTGAAAGTAAATTGCATTCAATGTCTGATATATTGAAGGAGATAGCACAACAAAAACAGTATTTCGATTCACAATTGAAAACATTGTCTAAATCAATTAGTGATGATATTGAGCTAAAGTATGTTAGTAGATCGTTGTTTGATCAGAATCAGACGATTGAAGACATTATGTGAACAACAAAGTAAAAACAATTGTTTAAAACATGTTGATACAGATTTGCTAGAAACTAAATTGAAAGAATTAAAAGACAATCTAATTGCACAAAATAAACTTAACTTTATTAACAGGCAAGATTATAATTTGAAAGTAGTTAATCTAGAATCAACATTCAATATTATGTTGGCTGAGGTGCAAAAGAAACTTGATGAAAAAAATTCAGCTTCTCACCAAAAGCTAAAAGATGACATTATGCAGATGATTATGAAAGGTGAAGATTTTCAGAAATATTTAAATGAACAGTTGTTCAACTTTTCATACTATTTGATTGCACAATATGTAAAAAAGAGGTACATCTTTGACATGAGTGAAGCTGTACAACATAATTTGAATTCTGATCAGGTGCAAGAGTTGTTTTTGAAAAGAATGTTCAGTGATAGGCGACCAAGTGATGCAGGAAAAAAAAGAAAAAAATATGACTGGGAAATAGATTAGTAGTGTAGTTTGAGAGATTTTAAAGATTTTAAATGTGGGGATATTTTTAATATGCAAATTAAGCAGGTGTTAACTGGGGCAGCAGATGTCAGTTAACACCTGCTACAACAAAGATGGCCGCCGCCGCCGCTGGGGAACCGTTGGGGACACCTGCTACACTTCCTATTGGTTGGGGTGGTGGGGGCACTAGGGAAGGGGGACGCCATTTTGAACACACCCATGCTGGGTAGGGGAGATGGACACCTGCTACAATGGCCTCTTCCTATTGGTTGGGGTGGTGGGGGCACAACACCATTTTGAACACGCCCCTTGCTTCCTATTGGCTGGGGGCGGGGACAAAATGGCCGACTGGGGCTGGGGGGGTGGAGCAAAATGGCTGACTAGGGCAGGGGGGGTGGAGGGGGGCGTGGCCACGCCCCTTGATTCCTATTGGCTGGGGGCGGGGCCAAAATGGCCGACTGTGGCTGGGGGGGTGGAGGGGGGAGGCCACACCCCTCGATTTCTATTGGATAGGCAGCTCTCTCAAAACCCCACTACTAGAGTGGACTTTATTCCAGGTTTATGCTTTCGAGTAATAAGGTTCAAAAATGGCGATTCTATAGCAGTTTTCCGAGTTTTCGATATATTTTCAAGGTTCTGAGATGAAACCCATATGAGGTGGGTCTTTTGGGTAATTTATATAACTAATCTACATTCTCTAGTATCGATACTAATAGTATACATATTCCCTGGTATTGAGTTGACTCAAAACGTATACGCCCAGAGTAAACATCCGCTCAATGTTTTTTTGCTTGGTTTCTTGTAGAGCTTCCTTGATTTAGAGAGTGCTATGAAACAGGAATCAGACGATCTTGAAATTGATGGTAAATTGATTTTAGACAAAATTTTCCTGGTTAGATTTGATATATTATCAACACATTTATCATGAACAAATCCATTTTTTAAGGTGGAAATGCTAATTCTGTAACTATTATTCAGATTTGTCAACATTTTACAGTTTCAAGTACCTATTCAGTGTGAGTAAGTTTGTTATTTAATTTGGTTTTCAAACTTTCAAATTCGAAATTTCTTGTTCATAAGTATTTACTCAGTAAATTTGGTACAAATTCTATAAAGTGGAAAACATAACCTTCTTTTTGACTAGTATATGAATCGAGATTCGGGGAAGGGCTGAGAACATTTTTGGGCTGAGCCCTTTTGGTCCTCCCCCAATTATTCTAATAAATGATTGTGTATCTTAAAATTAATGAATTATTCCTATACTGGTACTGTAGTAGACTTCAGCTAAAATATTCAAAGAGTCCACTAAATTATTCAATTAGTCATATCTCGAATACGTATTCTCTGAGTGTTAATCTTTGGTGAAAACAGAAATTTTAAACTTAACCTCACTTTGGACTATTTATGTGCCAAAATCAAGGAATTGAAGAAGTTTTGGGCAATTGCCTGTTTCTCTTTCCAAATATCGTGTTTGTGACTGTTCTAATAAATAAATAAATAAATAAATAAAAATGGTGCAATAAGCTATCCAGTCACTATAGTGAGGACCACGTTATAATGGCAGTGGATAAAGATAGAAGAATAGCGATGCCGATTCTCTGCATTAATTAATTATATTTCTACACTGTAAAAAACATAATTGGCATCGTTGTGGACCTAGAAAAGGATAGTACCACCGGCTTTGTCGAATAATAGACAAGGATAACAAAACCAAAGTTGATCAAATACTGTCATTATAACGTGGACCTCACTATACACTATACACTATCCAGTCTTCTTCAAGAGAACATCTTTAAGAATGTGATCATGTATGACTCATGATGATGACTTTGATATTATGTCAAGTGTTTACTCGTTCATAGCTCACATTCCATCGCTTCTAATTTGAAAGCCAATGCCAGGGGACAATGCTACTGCTTTTCAATGCACAGACCATCCCATCCAATCATTGAACCATTTTACAGTTATCGTATCATCCCGATACTTTTTCTTTCTTCTTCTACATTCTCTTCATCTTCCTTTTCTTTTTCTTTCAATTTTTGATCTTCGTCCTCTTCTACTTCATCGTTTTCTTCTTCCTCCTCTTCTCCTTCATCGGTTTCTTCTTCTTTCCCATCATCAACACCTCATCTTCATCCCATTTCTTGTGTCATTCACTATTCTTGAGCATCCAGAGTTTTAGAATAGATACAGAAGTTGAATAAAGGATGTTTGAGAAGGAGAAGAAGAAATGTAGAGATTGAAGAAGGAAGAAGTGGCAAAATTGAAGTATTTGACGAATACAACTTTACAAGATGAATACAAAGATACATAATTTTCTTTGTAAATCATTGAGTATGAGAAGAAAATTGAACGTTCTAATGTAGGGAATATTCCTAAGCTTAATGTTTCTAAATATGCAGCAAATAGAAGTGTGTGCCTGCACTTTTTTAAAGATGATAAAGAAGACAATTTTGAATAAAATTTAGAATTTAGAAATAGGCCGACACATCTAGAAAATACCTGAGTCTATACCTAATTCATGCAGGTGAACGGGCTAGAGTCAAGAAAACTTCAATTAATCTTGCCATGCCTGATTTAATAGGTTTATACTATAGAAAAACACTACAATTTGAAATAATAGAAAAATACAAACAGCTTCAATAAACATTGGCAACTAAAATCGAACAACAGAAACAACAATTTCATGTTACTTTGGTGACATTCTTCGTCTGATTCGGGGGCGCATTACTATCCCCGTTTAGATAGCAATACGTCACAAAACCAAACAAGATCAGTCATAAAATAACCAATCAATTTCAACATGAAATTACTCAAGAAAGAAAAAAAACCCGTTGAACCCAAATTTCGTCGATAGTAACCATATAACCCATTTCATAATAATTTTGAATCCCCACTTTTTATTGACATTCTCGAATGAACCTTTGTTTCACTACACTGCACTTTCGTTGGTTTGTACGTTGCTTTATCGTCGGGGTTACAGTACCTTGTTTTTGGCGGTGAGCTTTTACCGGTTGAATTTGGCTTGACGGCGACGTCCTCTTACGTCCCTAGACCTGTCGTCTGAACGGGTGTCTTGAAGCGGTTTTACATAAAGTTGCGGAACCAAAGGGGTGGTAGTACAAGAAGTTGGTTGGGGACACACATGAACCGCTGTAAATAAATGTATTACAGCATTAATTTCTAACTCTTCCTACAATTCATCAAAAGCTAAAACAGGAGTTATCTATTGATTACAATTAATTAAATTCTCTCATTCTTTGAATCCTCATTTATATAGATTTTTATCTTTAAACTACTGATTCTTTTTATCAGAATTAATGGATCTTTCTTCACAAATAATTCAATTGAAATGATGCTAACTTATATGATATTTTTCGTTTGGTTTGCGAAATCAAATATAATTTTTCATATAGTAGCTCGGCTAGTATTGTTGGAAACTTGTGCGCTAGCCAACATTTATTTTATTTATTATTTATGAACTTTAGGACGCAATCCAAGTGTAAATAACGGGCATTCGCCCAAAACTGCTCAGAACCTTAATTAAAAATGAACATTCCAGAGTTTATGATTTGATTTACCTTTAATTAAATAAAATTAGTAGACACATAGAAAATAATTTAAATTGTATTAAAATTTGAACATTCATTAACATTAATTTCCTGGAAAAGAAAAACTTTCTTCTTTGTCTATTAAGATTTCTATCATAAAAATTTACTAAATTATTCGAAAGCCTTTTAATGGCATAAGAAAACAGAGTCTGAAAAATATAAATTAAAAAATGTCATAAACTCAATATGAACATAATCTTAAAAGTTTCATTCCAATTTAAAGGCTATCTTCCTGACTTTCAGCAATACTCTACGATAATATATCTCCAGAAACAATAACTCAAATGTAACGTAACTGAAAACTTTCTATACTTCTGTAGAAAAAAATTTATAAGTATCTTCCATCACTAATAAAATCAAAAGGATTATTCTCAATCAATATTATTAACTTGAAAAATAACAGCTTAATTAATTCAATACTTTATGGAAGTTTCAATCAATAAAATTCCCTAAATTATATTTTAACCTTATTTTACGTACCTTAGCGGTTATTTGAAGAAACAATTATTCGTACATGATGAAGAAACACAATTAAACCTTTCAGGACATGGCACTACTAGTAAATTTAAACATTAATAAAAATAAAACTAGCTCCTACATTAACTACTGAAATAAACTTATAAACCTGCCCAAAAAGGGGGAAACATAGTGACTACATCTTTACTCTCGTAGTGCTCCTAGCAAAGTGTCCTCCGGAACGTAATCTGGTCTCTCGACTGGGGAATCCCCACTACTGTATTTAGAAACAGGTCTCCTATTGGGCGAATGGAATCAATTTGACCAATCGTCGCGTGGCTTCTACAGCCTTGGACCAAATAGTAACTGCAAAATCGGTAGTTTGTTATAATTTCAATGCTTGCTGTTTTCCAACTTATCGCATTTTATGTCGCGACAAGAAGGCTAAGTTTTAGAGATAATTCCATAATCTACATTCCTCGACGACTCGGAGCCACAATTTTTAAATATCTATCATGGGAAACTCGAAGTCATGGCCGTTCATAATAGAGAGAGAAAATAATTTATTTCGCTAACTCACTTACAATAATGGCTCTAGTCTATTGCGTATTAAATTTACTATTATAACTTGGGAAAAGGCCTGAATTAAAGAGAGTGCCCGGCACAGAAGCCATGGACAGACGATATTCCTAGCTTGGCCATGTATTTAGACACAACGAATTCACGTTGTGTCATAATGGAATTAATAGAAAAGTACAGCTTTGGACAGAAAACGATGGAAAGCTGCCTACCAATTGATTGATTGTAGCTAAAGAAGAAGAAGAAGAAGAAGAAGAAGAAGCCATGAAAAATATATGAACTGATCGAAAATGGATTTTCGCCACACTGCACAGAAAGTAGCTGTTTTCCAGTCCCTACGTAGATCTGAAAGACATTGTTTGCAGACGACTCTCGTCTGACGTCAGAACAGGTTTCTTTCCGGCCTAAGCCGGAAAGAGTACCCTTTCCAGCCGCTAACATGGAACTAAGAAAGGTGATCAAAAAACAGCTGATCAAAAAACTTTTCATTATTTGTGTTCATTATCCAATAATTAAAACATTTATAATAATATCATCTTATTGTCATTTTGAAAGAAAAAAAAGTATAAACTCAACCTCCCACATAATTGAACATCATCAGAATAAAAAATAAAAATACTTGGACAATTTCCTGATAAATTCAGATTACCTCAGATTTGCTAGAGCTATCACCTTCCACTTCTGCTTTCGGAAGTGCTTAGTAAACAACTATTCTCATATATATATTGTTTATTTTTGTGTGTGGCGAAAAATAGCGTTCGCACCACGGGCAAAAATGGTTTTCCGGCTCTCAATCTTTTCTAGTCCTCGTACTTGAAATCCCATTTCGAGCCGGAAAAATCTCATTTTCTGCTCCAGGTGCGAAATATACTATTTCCTACAGTTACCTTGGAAAGTGGCCATTGCTGCACTGATTACAGAACGCAAAGAATCACTTTTCCGCTCTAGTGTGGGAAAAATTTTTCTGCACTCCAGATTTGCAACATGGCAACGCAAAATACTTAGTAGGTTATATGGAGCAACAGTGCAGCAAAATCAAAATGAAGTTGGTAACAGTGACTGCTGTGGCTGCTATAGTGAGCAGAGGTGCAACCAAGCACAACGCGCTAATTATTATTCATTATATATTATAACCAAGGACAACGAGGACTTTAGGATTTTAGGATTAAGGTTTTTATCAATAATAAAATTACACAGAAAAACATTTGATGCATTTCAGGCAATTTTACCCATAATTACCCACTTTTCATATTCAATGGTAACTGTAGGAAAAACTTAATGTGAAATACGTGCGCAAAGTTCCTCTGCTGCACTCAAGAAACCATTCCGCCCTCGCCTACGGCTCGGGCGTAAACGTTTCTTTCGGTGCAGCAAACTGTCACTTTGCGCACTAGTTGCACAAATAACTATTCTGAATACGTGAAAGTCAACAATACTCTTGTAGGATAAGACTATACTGATTAGTCTTTGTATAGTGGGAACCAAAGAAGGTGGTTAATACAAATAAGGTGGAGAAAAAAATCAGCTATAATGTTACTGTGATCAAACCCGGTAGCTGGTAGCTATTGCTTATTAAAAAAAAAAGGGAGAAAAGTAGTGTGAAGATGGAGAAGAAGATCAAAAGGAGCAGAAGAAGAACAAGGAGAAGAAGGAAAGAAGAGGTGGACAAGCTTCAGAAAAGTAGTAGTAGTAGAGGAAGAACAAGAAGAAAATAAAGAGTGAAAGAAGAAGATGAATCAGAAGAAGAAGAAGAAGAAAAAGAAGAAGAAGAAGTAAAGAAAAAGGAGGAGAAGAAGACGAAGAAGAAGAAAAAGAAGAAGTAGAAGAGTCTCTAAAGTAATCCAGTATAGAAGTTGATGAGAGCGCAGTCACATTGTCTGGCAACAGTCGTGGTTATCCACCTCTCCTCCTCCCTAGCACATCCCCCTCAAATTCCATCTCTGGACACCCCTCCTCACCCCTCAATTATCTTCATACATTCACGATCAATCTGTTTCTCATCACATCTGAGTGAGTGTGTGTGTGTGTGAGTAGATCAACAGAGGACTGACTCTCTAGTCTCTAGACACGGTGACTCTTTGATTTGGTTAGACGAGAAGTATTAGAAGCAAAAGCAAATGAAGAAGAGGAGGAAGAAGAATAGAGGTGTAACACCAGAAGTCAACCACCTGGCACAGTCTAATCTATTTCGTTCCCATACGCCTTCCCCGTCATCTCCTTCTCTCTCTCACCCATCATCCATTCGTAATTCTGTATCCTTCTCAACCTCAATCTTGTTTTTCTTCGTCGTCGTCGTCGTCTTCTTCTTCTTCTTCTTCTTCTTCTTCTTCTTCTTCTTCTTCTTCTTCTTCTTCTTCTTCTTCTTCTTCTTCTCTTCTTCTTCTTCTTCTTCTTCTTCTTCTTCTTCTTCTTCTTCTTCTTCTTCTTCTTCTTTCTTCTTCTTCTTCTCTTCTTCTTCTTCTTCTTCTTCTTCTTCTCTTCTTCTTCTCTTCTTCTTCTTCTTCTTCTTCACTTCTACTTCTTTATTTTTTCCTTCTTCGTCTTCTTCTTTTTCTTCTTCTTCCTCTTCTTCTTCCTCTTCTTCTCCTTCTCCTTCGTCTTGTTTACCTACTCATCTTCACAACCAGGTGACTCCTCAACTCCAGTAGCAGTTTACCTCTCCTACTAATTCAAAGATCTTCATAGCACCTTTCAATCTCAACCCTCATCCGTATTATATCTATACATTCGTGATGCTTATTCACTGTATATTAGTCCAGTCACTATAAATAAATAAATAAATAAATGTTTTATTGTAGCAGCAAAAGAGAACATCAAATGCATTACAACGTCAAATGGTAACAAAATTAGACACATAAAAAATAAATAGAACTATTAAATAATATAAGTCACAATCGCACACAGGTAAATCATTATAACTAATTCTACACCAAGAAATTTTTCTCTGATCTCAATGTAACAATCAAGTAATAAGGCTATTCCACTTCAAGATTTATTTCGAAAAATTCATCTATTTTATAAATACAATTTCCTGACAAGATTGCTTTCAATTTGTTTTTAAATTTTCAATCTCTAGGTTCCTGATTGAAGGAGGTGAAAAATTATACAATTTTATCGCTGTATAGATGAATATTTTTTGAGAAAGTTATATACATTGGTGCATGCAATTTATATTGTAGTTCTGATTTTTTAATATATTATTTGGGTACATAGAGAAGTCCAGAACCAATTTCTTCATGCAAAATTTCCTTGTGTTGGAAACAGTACTTTTTTCAAAACTTTTTTATATTAACACTTATTATAAACACAACTGGATACGGATTTTATGATAGTTTTGAACTAGTCCATAATATTTCTACTTTCTTTATCTTATCCCTACTCCCTCTACATACATATTTTACCTTCTCCTTCTTCTATTTCACATACTCCATCATCTCATTATAATTCCTTTCTTTGTAGTATACCAATTTCATAAACATTTTGTACAATAGTTCAATAGTTAGTTACAATAGATATAGTCCAGTCAATATAGACGTAAGAAACGGAGTGTGCTTGCAATTTATATTGTAGTTCTGATTTTTAATATATTATTTGGGTACATAAGTGAAGTACAGAACCAATTTCTTCATGCAAAATTTCCTTGTACTAGATACAGAGTGGCCCAAAAACCTCAGATTTTCGGCTCATTTTCCAGTTTTCAGCTATTTCTGCCAAATATCGTAATCGGACAGAAAAAATTGCTCATGCCTTTTTTTCAGATTATAAAATTCTGAATAAAATGAGATCATTCGGAACTATCTATATTCAATGAGTACTGACTCATGATTTTTCAAAAATGAGTAAAATTTGATGGAAAAATCAATTTTGATGAATTTTAGTTTCTGATCAACAATATCTTCCGATTTTTACCATTTAGATGTATAATTGAAAATCCCTCTGGGCGTATTTTTGTGCTCTACAATCTGAGATCAGGTAGAAAGTTAGTGGGAAGGATACTTTGAATATTCTTCCCGAAGAATGGACATTGATATGTCCAAAGCTCCGCCAATTTATATAGATGCATAACAATATTATCTATAGTTATTACAAATTGCTTTTTTTTCATATCATATACAGCTCAATAATTATTTTCTTAGTTTATATTTTGTAAATTCATCTATAATTTTGCTGTATTGTAAGCTATATGTATATGATGTGCATAAGCCAGTATATATTGTAATAATAATAGTAGTAGAACTACTCAAAATCACTTTATAAGAATAGTTCTGAAGAAACCAAGGCGTGAAAGCTCTTTTACACTTTATATAACAATTAATGTCTTGCCGGTTCAGTATGTTTTTGTATTCAGGGTTCTGCGATTATTCTATGAAAAAAGTGGAAATACGGGTACAGATAACTTGATTTATAATACTAGACGAGCAGTTTCAAATTTTTTCAGGTCTCAAAAAGTTTGTACAATGATTTTCAAAAATTCTTTTGGTTACTTGGGTACACAATATTTTAATAGTTTGCCAATAGATATCAGGAAATGTAATAATAAGAATAAATTTTTAAAGAAAATTAAAGCATGGCTATGGGTCCAAACGGATGGTGATGTTCTAAGAATTAACCCGGTTTGAAATTTTATGTATTACTGTTCATTTAGAGTTGATTATGTTTATTAGAAATTCATGAAATATTTATTGTTTTTGTATGCTGCTTTGTTTTTTTCTTGTTAATTGTATGTTTGTGTAATATCATTGTGCTGTACGGAGATCTACTCATGTAAGTTGTCTTGTTATATTTGATTTTTTGCTTCTTGCTGGTTATCTTGGCTTGTTGGGAATAGTGATTAAAGTTTACAGGATGCTACAGACGTCGTGCGCTAAAATGTCTGTAAAGTGATGAACTGAACTCCAAAAAATAATTATCTATGTGTTAACTATTTAGTAATTACAATTAAATACATTACTAACAATGACCACACAACTTGTCAAAGTGGTCATAAAATTTCCAAAACTTGAAATGAATGTCAAGTGAAATTTATGATGGAAATAAAATTATTCATTTATTTATTTAATCTACATAAATAAAGTACACAATCAATCAATCAGGTAGAGCACTCTATCTCATATAGATTTCCAGGTACATTTCCTGACAACAATGCTCCTTGTATTGTAAAAAACACCTCATTTTCAGCTTCAACCATCATCACCAACTACATTGCCCTCACATTGATATTTCGCACATTGCCATAAATTCATGAGATTATGTTCTATGAGAATCACCCGTTAGATGCACTTCATTTCAGTATTTCCTAGTGTAGAGGCGCGCTTAAGGACACCTCAAGGATCAAAATTTCAAAAACTTATAACTTTTGACACAATGCTCAGATTCCATCGCACTACACTTCATTCTTCTCGGCTCGTCAAGGCGGTCCAAAATCATGCATCATATTCAAATTCGGTCTGAAAATGGAAAATTTGTTGATAAGTGTACTTAAGTCCATATTCCAATACACAAAAAATGACCAATTTCACTCATTTTTGAAAAATCATGAGTCAGTACTCATTGGAGATGGAGAGTTCCGAATGATCTAATTTTATCCAGTATTTTATAATCTTTTTAATCTCTTTATAATATCTTATAAACGTTTTCTGTCCGATTACGAGATTTGGCAGAAATAGCTGGAAACTGGAAAATGAGCCGAAAATACGAGGCTTTTGAGCCACCCTGTATCTAGCACAAGAAAATTTTGCATGAAGGAATTGGTTCTGGACTTCTCTTATGCACCCAAATAATATATTGAGAAATCAGAACTACAATATATATTGCAAGCACACTCCCTTTTTTATGTCTATATTGACTGTACTATATCTAATGTAACTACTGTATAACTATTAAATTATTGAACAAAATGTTTGTGTAATACGAAGAAGGGGATTATAATGAGTTGATGGAGTATGTGGAATAGAAGAAGGAGAGGGTGGTATATTTATGTAAAGGGAGTAGTGATAAGGTAAAGAAAGTAGAAATATTATCGACTAATTCCAAACTATCATGAAATCCATAACCAGTTATGTCTTTTAAAATTGTTCATATAAAAAAGTTTTGAAAAAGTACTATGATATTATTTCTTTGTTCATAAAAAACCAGGACAACCACAGTATGTTACAAGCTAAATTCACAAAAATCAATCTTGGAAATAGAATAATTAACCTTTAGAAAAATGCCAATTTCTCTTAGTTCTCTTGCTTAGTGTTTTTGTTACTTCTCTCAATGGGAATAATACCTTGTTAATAGCTCATATTTCCTAAGCGAATTATTATACAGTGACTTCGAAGCATTCGAAAAGCTTGAAGCCATCTTTCGTAGCTTAATAAAAAAATATTGTCCACATATGAAAGCTTCATGAGAGCTCTAATAATAGGCTTGTATTAAGAGTAACCATAGGATAGCAGTAACTGCTGTTGTTACTGAATAAGTGTAACAATATTCTACAATCTTGATTTTTCCAAGTTTAACTTTCATTATTTGAATAATAAAAAGGAGATGAAAACACTGATTTAGCGTAGCTGAACATCTCCTTCCTGACGCTCATTTGGATATATTTTTGAATTTTTAATCAATCAATTTCCAACAACAAATTGGTCTCAAGATTTGACAATTTGACAATAATATATGGTGAAATTACATGTTCCTCTCAATCCGCTCCTGTCTTCTCCATGATTTATTCTTTCTTGTATGTTTTCTTTTCCATTGGTTATCTCCTAATTCTTCCTTCTTTCCACACTCTTTTCCAGACCGAGATGCATCTCTTTATCACCATGTTCACGCATCGTTCTGGAATCAAAGTGTCCAGCATAGTTAGACCAGCTGATCGAATTTCTATTGTTATAAAAGGAATTTCAGCTTCACTTCTGCAAAGATGATGATGATGATGAGGAGGAGAAGGAGGAAAAGGAATACGAAGAGGGGGGAGGAATAGTAGGAAAAGGAGAAGGGGAAGAAATAAGAAGAAGAAGAAGAAGAAAAAGAAGAAGAAGAAGAAAGAGAAGAAGAAGAAAAAGAAGAAGAAGAAGAAGAAAAAGAAGAAGATGATGATGATGAAGAAAAAGCAGTGAAGAAGAAAGAAGAGCCGGTGTAGGAGGAGGAGCACTTCTGCGAAGATGATGATGATGATGATGAGGAGGAGGAAGAGGGGGGAGGAGCAGTAGGGGAAGGAGAAGGAGAAGAAATAAGAAGAAGAAGAAGAAGAAGAAGAAGAAGTAAAAGAAGAAGAAAGAGAAGAAGAAAAAGAAGAAAAAGAAGAAGATGATGATGAAGAAAAAGCAGTGAAGGAGAAAGAAGAGCCTGAGTAGGAGGAGGAGCACTTCTGCGAAGATGATGATGATGATGATGAGGAGGAGGAGGAAGAGGAGTAGGAAGAGGGGGAGGAGCAGTAGGGGAAGGAGAAGGAGAAGAAATAAGAAGAAGAAGAAGAAGAAGACGAAGAAGAAGTAAAAGAAGAAGAAAGAGAAGAAGAAGAAAAAGAAATTGAAAAAGATGATGATGATGATGATGATGATGATGAAGAAAAAGCAGTGAAGGAGAAAGAAGAGCCGGAGTAGGAGGAGGAGCACTTCTGCGAAGATGATGATGATGATGATGATGAGGAGGAAGAGGAGTAGGAAGAGGGGGGAGGAGCAGTAGGGGAAGGAGAAGGAGAAGAAATAAGAAGAAGAAGAAGAAGAAGAAGAAGTAAAAGAAGAAGAAAGAGAAGAAGAAGAAAAAGAAGATGATGAAGAATAAGCAGTGAAGGAGAAAGAAGAGCCGTAGTAGGAGGAGGAGCAGTGGGATAAAGAAGAAGATGATGAGGTGGAGGAGGAGGATGAAAAAGAAGAAGATCCGGTAGCTACTGTACAGTAAGCGGATCCTTTTTTCTCATTTCAAAACTCAATTACAACAGGAATGAAAATTGAAAAGCCAATAATAACTACGATAACAATATAATGATTGTGGTGGCTTTGTGTGTGCATGTGAACACCTAGCTGGTATTTGATTGGCTGACAAAAACTATGAGAACGCCGAATTAAGTATGAAGGCATCAAGACATTCCAAAGGGCCATTGTTGAAGGACGGTCGTTATCTTTCTGATTATATAGTATCAATAGTTTTAAAGAGAGATTTATCAATATATTCAGTTGTATTTCATATGAGAAAGGGTTAAAAAACAAAAGAGCACCATGGAACTATTTTCCTTAATGATCAATATATTCAATTATTAAAAAGAACAGGTTAAAATATTGTTTATTTTCTGCTTTGAGACTTTGTTTCACAGATCAAATACAATTATATACAATTAATTATATCATCAAAAACAAAAGAGTACCATGGCACTATTTCCCTTAATGATCAATATATTCAAGAATTAAAAAGAACAGGTTAAAATATTGTTTATTTTCTGCTTTGAGACTTGGTTTCAGAAATCAATTACAATTATAATCAAGTACAAAATGATGATCAGTTAAATTTTATGAAACTGGGAAGAAAGAGAAGGAGAAGAGGAAAAAGAAGAAGAAGTAGGAGGAGGAGAAAAGAATGAGGATGATGTGAAAGAGAAGAAGAATCGGTGGAGGATGGAGAGGAGCTGGAAAAGGATGAGAGGAGGAGAAGGAGCAGGAAGAAGTTGAAGAAGAATATGAAGATTGAGAAGGATTAGATGGAGGAAAAGGATGAAACGGAGAAAGATGAGTAAAAATAGGAGGTGAAGAGGAGGAGTAGGAACCGAAGGAAGAGGAGGTGTAGATGTCTGAGGAAGAAGAATAATTTTTTTTCAGGAGAAGAATGAAAAAGAGGAAGATGAGTAAAAATAGGAGTAGAAGAGGAGGAGTAGAAGCCGATGGAAGAGGAGGTGTAGATGTCTGAGGAAGAAGAATACATTTTTTTCAGGAGAAGAATGAAAAAGAGGAAGATGAGTAAAAATAGGAGGAGAAGAGGAGGAGTAGAAGCCGAAGGAAGAGGAGGTGTAGATGTCTGAGGAAGAAGAATGCATTTTTTTCAGGAGATGGATGAAAAAGAGGAAGATGAGTAAAAATAGGAGGAGAAGAGGAGAAGTAAAAGCCGAAGGAAAAGGAGGTGTAGAAGCCGAATGAACAGGAGAAGCTTTTTCTTCATACAGCATAACAGAATGCATTTTTTACACACAAATATGAGATTAGCAAAAAGATAAGCTGAATCATAATAAAATTGCAATATGAAGTACAATAATTCATGTTCCAAGTATTGAAGTTGAATAAAATGAGCAGCTACTGTTTTGAATGAGTGAGAGAGCACTGGCACTTGCAGGTAGTGAGGTAATTGTGGTCCACTCATCTCCACAATTCAATTAAAAACCGGAAGTCATCAATCTCTGAATCTCAGTGCAGCTGTGACAGCGTGTGATACTGGTCGGTCGGTCGGTCTTAATTCACTTTTGATTAATCCACTTATCATTAATTTCACTTTGTTTCGTACAGTTCACTCAGTGCCATTCCATGATCAAGTGTCACCACACCTTTATCTTCTTTGTCAGAATTTGTTATTAGTACATTCTTTACGTTGAATCCCAATTTTTTTTCCAAGAGGTTTTCAGAAAAGGTATAACAACTTGGAAAACTCTGTCGTTTTCTAGCGCAAATTGACAACTACTGATCTTGGAAACACCCTTCAATAACTACCATGATCAACGGTCATCACACCTATATCGGCTCATCTTCTTCATCATAATATTTTGTTTTTAGTACATTCTTTACTCTGAATCCCACTTGTTTTTCCAAGCGGAAAAAGGGTAAAAACTTGGAAAACTCTGTTGTTTTCGAGCGCAAATTGACAACTGATTTTGGAAATACCCTTCAATAACTATGATCAACATTCATCACACCTATATCGGCTCATCTTCTTCATCATATTTTGTTTTTCGTACATTCTTTACTCTGAATTCCACTTGTTTTTCCAAGCGGAAAAAGGGGAAAAACTTGGAAAACTCTGTTGTTTTCGAGCGCAAATTGACAACTGATTTTGGAAATACCCTTTAATCATATAATCACATACAGAGTACTTTTCCAAGTCCTTGAAATTTTAATTATTTTATTTTAAATATAATATATACATAAGCTTACAGATGGAATTAAATAGAGAAGTAGAATAGACGTAGAAGTAGTAAATAGTTGAATAGACAATTCGGAGGTACCGGGTTCGATTCCCGGGCTGGCAAATAATTTTTGGATAGTAGTTCTCATCGAATTTCCATCTAGCTGTTAACCCTGTTGTCAATGTCTGCAGTAGCAGAAGTCTTCAGGGTGTTTTACAGCATTTATTTAGGATTTTCGGTAAATAATAATTATATATTAATTAGCATTTGATAAATGCATTCTCTATTTAATTCCATCTGTAAACTGGTTGGCCGCTATGGCTTCGTATAGAATGAGCGCTGCTATCCAGAGATTGTCAGTTTTGTGTTAGGGTAAGCATTCCTGGATGACAGTTGGAGAGATATGATTACAAATGAGCAAGTTTTTGAAAGAGTGGGAGAGAACCGGAACTTCTTGAAGTGGATCAAGCAAAGAAGAGCACAGCTGATTGGCCACATCATCAGACATGACACTCTACTGACAAGGATAATGGAGGGAATGGTTGAGGGAAGGAATATGAGAGGAAGACCTAGGCTGGAGTATATGAAACAATTGCTACGGGATATGAGATGTGGATCATACTACGAGCTGAAGCGGAAAGCGGACGACAGAAAAGCATGGAGAGCTGCTGCCAACCAGCCCTACGGCTGTTAACCCAAGAGAGAGAGAGAAGCATTCCTGACTAGCAATTGGGAGGGACCGGGTTCGATTCCCGGGCTGGCAAATAATTTTTGGATAGTAGTTCTCATCGAATTTCCATCTAACTGTTAACTCTGTTGTCAATGTCTGCAGTAGCAGAAGTTTTCGGGGTGTTTTCCAGCATTCATTTAGGATTTTTGGTAAATAATAATTATATATACATAATTTATTTCGAACAATTATAGTGGTATTCACAACATCAACGTCTTAATATTTGAATCCTTCAAATTTGTTTTGAGGTAGACTTACGTTAATGTGAACTCATTTTACTTACTCGTTCTCTCGATCTACCACTGTGATTATTTATTGGCAATCAATATACGATATTATATTATTATTGATTGGTATTATTGAGAATACTATTATTTTGATTGCTATTATAAATATTATAATTATTGATTGGTTGAAAAATTGAAACATGAATGAAAACCTCATTACGACTACCGAGAAACTTGAAAGAACTTTACTAATAATTTATGGGAGATCTATAAGAAGTAACTTGAGTTCTTGTTTGTAGACCACACATTGAAGTAGTAAACTCAATCCGACGGTGTGTCGAACATGTGAAAAGCCGAGAAATGAATAACTAGGAACTAATAACTTCAACATGAAAATAAATCACTGTTTAACTATGAGAAGTTGTACAGATAAAAAACTCAAAAGCACGTAACTGAAGCTAATAGAGTACTTTTTGTATAGAGGGGTAAGTAGAGAAAAAGTAAAAAGAGAAAACTCAACAGTTGAAGCAATAAATTATTGTACTACATAGTTGTGCTACTCTTTTGCAATCTATAGATATATTGATAGTTTTACTAGTTACTTTCCTTGCCCTATTACCATAGGTAAGGAAAGTATTGCTTTCCAAAAAAATTTAAGGTACCCTAATTTCAAGTTTTCCTATACGTTTCAAGGTCCCCTGAGTCCAAAAACATGATTTTTGGGTGTTGGTCTGTGTGTGTGTGTGTGTGGTGTGTGTGTGTGTGTGTGTGTGTGTGTGTGTGTGTATGAGTGTATGTGCGTCTGTGTTCATGATACCTCATCTCCCAGTTAACGGAATGACTTGAAATTTGGAGCTTAAGGTCCTTACAATATAAGGATCCGACACGAACAATTTCGATCAAATGCAATTCAAGATGGCGGCTAAAATGGCAAAAATGTTGTCAAAAACAGGGTTTTTCGCGATTTTCTCGAAAGCGGCTCCAACTATTTTGATCAAATTTATTCCTAAAATAGTCATTGATAAGCTCTATCAACTGCCACAAGTACCATATCTGAAAAAATTTCAGGAGCTCCGTCCCATCTATGCAAAGTTCGATTTTAGACTCCCAATTATCTTGCTTCAGATACAATCTAAACAAAAATGTCCATGTGGAAAAGATTGAGCATGAAAATCTCTACAATTAATGTTCAGTAACATTTTCACCTAAAATTGAAAATAAGCTTCAAATTTTAGAAAATGTGATTATTCAATTGCAAACTGTTGGCAACTGTTGATTCTATTAAATCATTCACTATGAAGAGATAGCAGATCTCGTGTGTATCCAGCGTTATTGTCCTGTCACCAGCTGGCTCTGATCTTTGAATAGTAGACTTGAGATGCGCGTGTACACTAGCGTCAGGTGATCAATTTTCATAACAAGGAAAGTTGTGTGAGTGCGCCACACCAGATTTTTTACTTTGTACGCATATAATAATTACTAGCCGTCAGGCTCGCTTCGCTCACGATATCCGTCTAGCCAGCTGGATCGTCCAAGAATGAGATCAGAAGGCTCGCTTCGCTCGCCTGCATTTTTCATTTTTCATTTTGGCCTGCATTCTTATCATATGTTAGGACAATCCAGTCGGGGGTCCAGACTAAACGGCTGGCTAAACGGATATGGCGAGCGAAGCGAGCCTGACTGCTAGTAATATAATATTCCCAGGATTGAAGTAGCAGTGCCCAATCAATTTTTCCGCGATAAATGCATTCAAATCTTCAACTTGGTGCCAACCTAACAAAGTCAACTCAACTTAATGCCAACCTGACAAAATTATTAATTTAGTTGCCAGTTAACAACTGTTTCGAAGAGGTACTCTATCTAGATTATAGTACTATAGTAACATATGATAAAGAAATTTCAATTATAATTAAGAGATTGGGAGAAGAAGAATATACATGCTAAAAGACGAACTTTAAACCCTTAAAAATAACCCTTAGAGTTAAAATATTGCCAAAAGATTTCTTAGTGCGCCTCTAAAGGGCCAACTGAACATACCTACCAAATTTGAACGTTTTTGGTCCGGTAGATTTTTAGTTATGCGAGTGAGTGAGTGAGTGAGTGAGTCAGTCAGTCAGTGAGTGAGTGCCATTTCGCTTTTATATATATAGATTGGTCTACTGTTTTCACTTCACAGATATTTTCAACTATTGTGCAAATGTTTTGCACTTCATCGTGTGTATGTAATTATTATGCTACTGTTTCGAACTAAACAAATATTATCTTGCCACTGTACGCAAGCATAGACTTACATTTTCAGGTATATGTATATGTGTAACACGAAATGAGGGCCATAAAAACGCAAAGAGCATCTACCAACATAATGGCGTTTCACTTACGCTTGAAGCGGTGTTTTAATAGTCTGTACACTCACTGCACTACGTACACAATACACTGTCGGTAATTTAAAATTAAACTGCTGACAACATCAAAGAACAAGGCAACGCAAACTAAAAACGGCGTTTTTAGGTTTAGTTAGGTTCACTTTATACTGTCAGGAATCCTTGTATATAACATCAATGTTTCACATCTAACCAATGCTGCCAATTTATGGTGTCAGAGATTCATATCATTCTGTCAGCAAACCTTGTAACTTAACATCAATGCACCCCATTGAACAAATTCTGTCAGTTTATAGTGAAACTCACCAGAGGGAAATAACTCAACGCCACCAAATGTAAATAGACTTTTAATGGATGTCAGCTACTGTTGGTAATAATAATTACTAAGTAATTTACTTTCTTATGTGTTGCACTAAAGATTTGAGACAACCATTGATTGTGGAGGTGGAGGTGAAAAACGCTGAACGCAGTTTGCAAATTAGCGTAGTTTAGTCACGGGTGTCGGTTTTACAACGTGATGTGGATAGCGTTGAAAAAAGGTAACTTGTAATAGAATGTGTTAGTTTTTTCAATGTCAAATGTGAAATCAGTGAGATTTACATCAAACTGTCAGTTGAGTTGGTTGAGTGTAAGCATTGATTTCATGTATGAGAAATACTGACAGTTCTAATTGCATCTCACTAAAGCAAATGTGCTATTTTCTTCAGTATATTATTAATATGTGATTACAAATGCATTGTTTTCTTGTATGTATATTGTGTTGAGGAAACACATTAGTTAAGCTCGAATTAAGAAACGGAGAGAAGAACTAGAAGTAGTTTATCGTTGTTTAGTTAATGAGAGAATCTTTTATCAGTTGAAAAAAGGGCTTTAACGATATAGTTGATAGGGTTTAAGTTGCCGTTGAAAAACGTGGATAATTGATGTTAATTTATCAACAGCATTTATCTGGGACCACACGGGTGTGAGGAATGATTGACGTTTTTCTGTCGTTTTTGAAAAAGTATGGTATCATACAGCGCTTCACGTATGCTAGTATAGCATATCTATAACATAATAAAGAAAATAATTAATTACGGGATAGGTAATTCACGAACGACGCATCGTCTCGTCTGAAGTACTGTACTGTTCAACTTGAAATTTATCATATCGATTCTTAATTTACCGAGGATGGTTATAGACCTATTTCAAATTCTTCAAGATTTCATTACGTCAAGTTTTCAGTTTGTCAAATATTAAATCAGACCTTTGTGGAGCACGGGTTACCTGCTAGTCTCTAATAAATTACTAAAATTGATCATTAGATAAAAATCTCATGGTTCAAGTCTCTTTAGGAATGAGAGTTCTGGTTGTGATTACAGTTATAGTTTTTCAAGTTAAAATCAACCAAATTCTGCATTCCATTGAGAAGCTGTATGTAATCAGTGCAGCGAATCTACCTCTCTTTTTCACTTCTCGCACCTCTTCCCTCTCTTGATCTTCTCTGAAGAGCAATAATCTTCTTATATCACTGTAATTGTGTGTACAAATTCTCCCTTCTTCGCCTAACTGAAATTAACCCACGTGATCTGGCCTCTTCACAAATAGCCTATTAATGGGTTGAGAAAAAATGTGTATCAAGCTCTCGAATAGTGTGAAAAACAAGCGAAGAATGAGACAAAGAAGGGAGGAGGAAAAGAGAGAAAGGAAGAGGAGGGAGAGAAGAATGTGTGTCTTGATTAGAAAATTTCAAAATTACTGAGGCAATCAGTTACGCTTTTATTCATAACAAAAGTGTTACATAAGAAAGGTTGATTAGGTTCTTACTTAGTCCATTGAATTTGAAATTGTTATTACATTTTTTCAAGATTCTGTACATAGTTTTCCTTGGTTTAGAGTTTTTTGTTCAGAAGCTGGAATATTAGAGACCCAAGTCTGTAGTAAATGAATTTTTGTAGATTGTTTGTCTGGCTAAATGTCTTCACATCGATGGTTCAATAAATTGTTTGTCTAAGGTTTTATTTAACATTGATAGGCCTCCAGTTTCATGTAGTATTCAATTTATTGAGTTATTAGATAGTCTATTTTCTAAGATTGTTTTGAATATTGGATTTTTTCGCTTTATATGATGAAACATAATCATCTTACGTGCAAGAATTAGGCAACTGCCTGTTCCGACTCACAAACAGCTTATAGTTATTTGAATTAAAGTAAGTTATATAAATTTACATCTCATCGACATAACATGTAGTTATTGCCATCTCTCAAGTGGCCTTCAAATTCATCTTCTGCCTTCTAGTCTATAATTATTTAATATCTGTAGAGGAACCTTTCTGCAGACGTGCAAACATTCTTTTCATATATTATTTATCTAATTTTTATACGTTATTTATGTTTTATGTTATTATTTTATTTTTCTATTATTTTATACGTTCCTTCAATTGAATTCGGTATTCATTTTTATACGTTATTTATGTTTTATGTTATTATTTTATTTTTCTATTATTTTATACGTTCCTTCAATTGAATTCGGTATTCTGTAACATTTTCATTCAAATAGTATATTCCGAGCTTTGATCAAGGATGTGGTGGGCCGAAACATTTTTATATTTTGTCATCACTTTGGCAATACATTATTATGATAATTAATAGACATAGACAATGATGATCCCTGATGATAATAATGATAATGAAGATCCCTGATGTTGATGATGACGATGATAATTATTATGATCCGTGGTGTTTTTGTTGATGATGATGATGATGATGATGATAATGAAAATCTGTGATGAGCCATGATAAGCGTGACTTCACACATGACGGTTTGTGTTGGTGAGGGGAGGGAACTGGCAAGGACGTGATCTTATTGTGTGGTGTGTTAGACAAAGACAGAGACAGTCAGGTATGCTGAGATAGAAAGAGAGAGATATAGTCAGGTATGCTGAGATAGAAAGAGAGAGAGTTATAGTCAGGTATGCAGAGATGGGACTGAAGTGAACAGTAGCCGAATAGTGTAATTAGACATCCACGGCTTGCCAGCTACCTGCTTTGATTACTTCTTTCTTTTCTTGATTAATGAACTTTGAATGGATCACATCCCACAGCCTCTATGGTGGTACACGTTAGCTAGCTAGCCATGGGAAATTATAAGTTCAATGCAGTTTTCTTACCTCCTGCTCCTCATCTGCTTCTTCTCCTTTTTCTTCTTCGTCTTCTTTTTCTTCTTATTATTCTTCCGTGAACTCCTCTTCCTCCTCCTACTTCTCTCTTTTCTTCCTCCTCCTCCAAATCCTTCCCTCTCAGTTTTCCTACATCTTCTGCCTCTGTGAATCTTTCCTTTCTCTTTCTCCTTCATGTAATTAATCCTGACTCTCCCTCCTCCTAGTTCTAATTCTTTATCATTATGATTCTCGTTATTTTCTCCTCTCCAACTCTTGTATCTCTTTATTCTTCAATCATATACCTCATATCTTGTATAGACTCCTGAGTTGTTACTAAAGACAGGTAGCCTTTCTCTGAACTCCTTGATATAGATAGGTCCATCTCCTTTTTCTTCTTAGACTATATTTATCTATTTTCATCTAACTCTTTATAAAACTCTTTTATAGATCGTTCTTCTCTTTCTTCTTCAAGCTCTCTATTTTATCATCTCATTTCATTCTTCGAGCCTATTCTCTACATCCTGATAATGTTGTAGGTGTAAAGGTGCGTACAGATATACGCTCCGCGAACATGAGCAATTCACTTTTAATCAGCTGATTATATCTGTATTTTTACAGAAACGGTAAGATACAGATATAAAAAACTTGGCATCAGCTGATTAAAAGTGAATTGCTCATGTTCGCGGCGCGTAAATCTGTACGCACCTTAACTTACGACAAGTAGCTTTTCTCTGGAATAGTTTTTGACTTATGCATGTGGGAAGGTTTTGATAATAGGAGATAAGATGAGTATTGAAGTGGAGTATAAGCAAAGTATAGGATGTGATAAATGTAATATAAAATATTAAATTACATTATGTACTCTATAAGTAACCATATTCCGATTTAATCTATCAGTTTATCAGATTAAAGTTCAACTACACTTTGCATACAACCCTCAATGACCTACGGTACTCCCATTGAAGGAGTTATGTTCGATTAAAATGGCTTTTTAGAGGTGTTTTTATAGGCCTATGACTACATATGCACATATAATCCGATTAAAATGGCTGGAAAATTACAAGTAGCTTGCAATATTGATTGAAAATAACATCATGATCTACCAATAATGACAGACTCTACAGACTACAGAAACTTTGTAGTAAAAAGTAAATTCACTGTAGAAAAGACCACAAAAGTTATTTTGTAGTAGTGATTGTTAATTCACTATATTCACGTAGACTTCCGATCCAAGCAATAATACATAATGATTCATGCATGTCACTTTCACTAGCTATATGCGGATTAATTGACCGAGCGAAGTGAGGTCTAAGATTCAAGTCGACGGTTTGGCATTTCTCTTAATGTTTAAATGTTTGAATGTTTAAATGTTTGAATGTTTAAATGTTTATATGTTGCGCATTTTCGGCGAATCGCGGTAATAGATTTCCATGAAATTTGACAGGTATGTTTAATTGCGCGTCGACGTATATATACGAGGTTTTTGGAAATTTTGCATTTCAAGGATAATATAAAAGGAAAAAGGAGTCCCCTTCATACGCCAATATTAGAGTAAAAATGAGACTATAGAATTATTCATCATAAATCAGCTGTCAAGTGATTACACAGATGTGTGGAGAAACCAGTCTATTGATGTATTTCCATAAGGTCTATAGTTTCAATCAAAGACCTTACAGAGATAGACCCACAATGCCTATGCCTTCCCAATGATAGCTCTTACTTGAAATTGAAGGCCGCCATTGGGGTATTTTAGCACGAGATATTATATATTATTTATTTGTAATACTATAGATCACAAATGCATTGGTAGCATTGGTATGTAATAATCTTATGGGTTGCCCCCTCAATGGCGGATTTCAATTCCAAGTACGACACTAGCGCTGCATGTGAGTCTATGCATCTTTAAGGTCTTTGGTTTCAATCAGGTACTCGTGGATGAGAATACTGCGTGAGGTCTACTGTTCACAGAACTACTAGTAATACTCTTGACGAATTCTCTATACCATATCTAAATCCCAAATCTCATTCTAATCTGGTAATGTTGACTCACACTGTCAGTGTCTTTTCAACTTATATTTATTTCTCTTCTTCTTGTTCCTATTTTTCCTTTTCTGTACTCTTCTTCTCTTCTTCTTTTTTCACTCCTTCTTCCTCTGATTCTTTTTCTAAACTCCCTCCCACTTTCCCAATAAATCACAGCAATGTTAATAAAAAATCAGGTTGTTGTATGTCTAAGATGTGATTTTGTGTGAGAGTAACAACTAAAGCTGGACACAACCGATAAAGCAGCTTTAATTTAGAATGATGTCGTCACATGGCAGATAGACGGACAACAGCACTTGTGTGGGTTTTACGATTTCACGAATAGCGCCACATACCTCCTCTCACTCTACTTTCCTTCTATTCTTTCTCCTTTTCCTCTTGTTAATCTCCTTTTCTCGTTCTTATCATGTAAACTTCCTTTCAACTTCTTGTAACTTTCCTTCTTCTTCTTCTCCTTCTTTTCTTTGTTTCAAGAATCTTTTACATTCCTATACATCGAAATTTTTCAAAGTTACGATATTTTAAGTTTAATTTCAATTCTATTTCTCTTCAGCTCTAGCTAGCTTCGAACATTGCAAGTAAGCTGTACTTCTAGTTCACTAGAGATTCGCTTCAATTTTAGAGATTCTAGTTCACTAGAAGACCAGATGTGGTATTTTCCTCAACATTATTCCTTATTCATAAAAGTAAAAACTTACCATATATTTTTCTACAACACTTATTATTAATAATAATTTAGGGTGTTTTAACTGTATCAAATCAAAATGGATAAATTCTCCCTATTTGCTAGTTCACCTTAACATTTTAATTTCTCTTCTTGACACTTCTTTTATAGAGAAGAAGATATCTTCTTCTCTATATAACAACAACTCATTTCTAACTAACTCATTTATCCTGTTTTTTATTTAAGTTTTTTTTGTTGTACTTGTTCCTTGTCTCTTGATTCTGTGCAACCTGTACATTCACACTTATCCCAGTCACCTTGTTTTGTTCTTTCTGATCATCCTTTCATGCTCTCATTCTCTCTGTTTCTCTGCCCCATTCTCTTTCTTTAACCATCCTTCCTCTTCCCCACTCTTCCTTCTCTCTTTCTTTGACCGTTTCTTACCATCCTTCACACCTCGCACGACCTATGCTAATTTCAAACCAAATTAAGTTGTCCTAAGTATTTTGCCATCTCCATAAATTTTTCAACTTTGCCAAATTTACGCAATTTGCTGTTATGTAAGCTTGTTAACTAGGCTGGTACTTCCCACTTTGTTGGAACCAGTTGATGTTCTGGTGAATCTCCACAAGTTGCTGAATGAATTTGTAACATTTTCGTGAATGAGAAGACGTTCAACTGGTTCTGTTGGAAGAAAGCTAGTGGATAAAAAGCGAAATGCATGTGTTCGTGGAGCGCACGTCTGTAAACACCTTAATAGAATTTGTAAGGACGGGATAAATGGAACGTCCAAACATCGATGTGTGATGAACTAGACATAATTCAGTTTTAAACTAGTCTAAGATTTCCAGCTGTGAGTTGTTCAGTTGTTCAAATTTGACACTTGTACATGGCATTTGAGTGGAGTAAATAGTGATAAACATATCGTAATCCATAGTTTCTTTCGAATAATGTTAATATTCAAATTTGACACTTGTACATGGCATTTGAGTGGAGTAAATAGTGATAAAAATATCGGAATCCATAGTTTCTTTCGAATAATGTTAATAATTAAATATTACTTGATGTATTGACAATTGACAGACAAGTGTCATTGAATAGAACATTATTTGATGCATCTTTGATCTAAGATATCGATACTCCTACCAATGAACCAATGAACTCTTCTAGTTTTCATTCAGCTATCGTAATCCGAAAAGTGTGATTTGGAAGGTGTAGAAGAAGGTGACGTGAGTATAGATTACTTTCTCCTATTTCCATTTCTTATTCGTCTTCTTCTTTGTCTCCTTGTTCTTTGCATTCTGTGTCCGATGAGAGAATTGAATGAAGTGAAAAAGTGGAAAACTTATGCACGTCGATTGTACGGGTGAGATAGGTGGTTGGCGAAAGTATTCATCTCGTCTGCACAAAGAAAGAAGAAGGTAAATGGTGGAAAGGAGGAGAGGAATAAGAAGAAGAAGAAGAAGAGAAGAGAAAAATAAGAAGAAGAAAGAGAAAAAGAAAAAGAAGAAAAATGAGGAGGAGGAGGAGGAGGAGAAGAACAAGAAGAAGAAATGAATGAGAATAGAAGCAGTGTTCTTCTGTCCAGTCGTTCTTTCGTTTCTGGTCCAGTCAGTAATGTTAAGACTCTTCTTGTTACTCCAGTTCTTTGCATTGTTGGGACAGACCGGGGGATTTTAATCTAGTCGTTTTTGTCAATAGTTGCGCATTCGTACAACCCTTTTTCTCCCAGAAATTTGCACAAAAAAGCAGGTAGCCGACCAATTTTGGAAGCAGCCCATTCAAATTTATCACACTGTCGAATTACCAGTCCTCGTGGAGGGAGGTGGACAAAATTAAATTTGAGAGTAGGAAAAGGTGTGAGAGAGTGAGAAAAGGAAGACATTCGTAGTAATAAAGTACTCTATGGTTTTATTGGGAATAATCTTTGTAATAGATAACGCATACGATTAGAATTATAGATCATAGATCATCATAGATCTATACATATAATTATAGATCACATACATCATAGAATTATAGTTATTCTATGCGTAATGTAATGTATTTAATGTATTGTAATATTGCCGATTTTTGTTGTTGTTGGGATTTCATTCGACATTCATTTTCACAGTCCGACAGTACCCATTGTTTAATAATTAAAAGTCTCGACGACGGTAAAAATTCATGACAAAATTGGACTGAAAAATGTATGCTTATTGGCAGTCGGTTACGATGACGGGACCTGGAACTATCTACAGCAGATAATCGGGCCCGATTATATTGTAGGCTAGGTAAAACTTGAACTTGAGATGGATATTATCCTTTTAAAGATAGGAATTATGACATTTTTGTATTAATACAGATTGTAGAACAAAAACAATAGTTATTCACAATCTTCGAACCTCCTCAATACGAATCACTGGCATCAGTCGAAATCACTGGCAAACAGCTCGGAAACAAGATGGTCGCCAAAATTTCCATGGTTTTGTTATATCGCTTGTATCTCAATAACCGTTCATGATATTTCGCAGTTTTTTGAACGAAAATATTTTTGGAGAACCTTCTTCTTCATTTATTTTTCCTCCAATGATGGTTTCCTCTAAAACGCGTATTTAATTAGAAATAACCTTGCAAAACTCTAAACAAACATTTCCTTTTCATGTTCTCATATTTCTTGAATTTTAGCGGCCATCTTGTTTTCGTGGTGTTTGCCTTTGATTTCGACTGATCATCATTGTGTTTTTCATTATACCTGTATTAGTCCTTAGGAAGAAATTAAGACATCTTCCTCAGCCATTAACCGAAAATGACCACGCAAGTTCATTGTCGCCCGGACTGTATTCTCAGTTTTATCTATCAATTAGGTTCAACTTCACTCATAATATTCTATCCTTTCTACTCATATTCTTCCCATTCCATTCTTCTTATACATAAATTTTCCTCTTTGCCTACATCCTTGTCCCCCCAATAATCGTTCTCCCGCACCTATATTCCTCCTCACAGTTATATCTTGATTTGCTTTTGGTGGAGGGGTTGCAGGTTCAATTGCCAACTGCCAACAGCCATTGCTCTGTGTTCTGCACATAAAAGACAGGCTATCAGAATATCATTAGTGGCACCATCCCAAGGTTAGTATACCTATATTCTTGCCACCATTCTCCTTTGATAGCCCATGCTTATACCTATATACTTGGGACCATCCTCCCTGGGTGTGTTGATTGTACTATATTAGTTTATATTGATTACCGAAAATGGTCAATTACCTTATACTTGTCATGTAAGTGATATCATTAAATAAATCTTGATTTGATTTGATTATACTATTCTAAAAGATCATCGAGAGTCGGATTAAATCATATTTCATTAGAGAGATACCTGTCTTAACCAAAAAAAGTGTGAATTGAAAATTTGCTTTCCCAGTTCATTGCTGTATTGTATTTTAGAGACGTATTTGTCAACTCCAAATGTTAATTATCCTTGCAATTATAATTATGGCATTATATTTAAAGTTAGAACTCTATTCAGAGTGAGGATGCAAATTAAAATCAAACCTTCAGAGTCAGTTATCGATCTGAATAAAACAATAGTATACTAATGATAACAATAGTCCACTAAATCAGAAATGATTTAAGCTGATTCTAGTGTCTTGGTTTGAATAGTATCATCGAACTCTGTTGGTGAATGATCCATCATTATTTTTAGAATAAGTAACACACAGTATTGCAACAAATCTTCTCTTAATCAATTTCTTAACGTCATTATCAAGATTTATAAGCAAGTCAAATAGGGTGAATTATTTCCCCACTCTAAGGCTGGTCACACACCGATTAGTCAAGACAAGGCTAGTCACGTTCAGTCACAATACTTCACATTGCTGCTTATGACGCAACACACACTGATTAGTCATTGCAATCAGACATGTCTTCATAAGCAACTTTGTGAAGTATTGTGACTAAACGTGACTAGTCTTGTCTTGACTAATCGGTGTGTGACCAGCCATGGCTAGGCGCACACCAGGTACAAGACAAGACAAGACATGATTAGACACGTTCAGCCACAATACTTCACATTGTTGCTTATGAAGACTTGTCTAAGCAGTGACTTATCAGTGTGAGTTGCGTCGTAAGCAACTGTTTGGAGTATTGTGACTAAACTTGTCTAATCATGTCTTGTCTTGTCTTGACTAACTAGTGTGCGCCTAGCCTTTCATAAGTTTCATAAAAACTCAAGTCTCAAACTTGAGCTCACGAGTTTGTGATTGCATTATCAAGAAACTTAGGAGTTGTGCTCATAAATGTAGCTTCAGCTTCTTAGTCAAATGAGGCTAAGTCAATGGAGGCGGAATATGGATGCTTCTAGGAATCCCATTGGAGGATAGAAAAGATAACTCAGTATTATGAGTGCTACTAAAATGCAGCTCATTAGTCCTATCATTTCACTCAAATCAATCCATCTATTGTGATCAAAACATTTATGAAATTCACCATATTTGCATCCAATTTTACCGTTTAATATAATGAATATGCACTCAAAGTTATCAGAAAATAATCGTAAACTCTTGACTGAGAACATGGTGAAAATATAAACTCCCTTCCTTATCTACTAAACTACCCAACAATTTCCTTTCTCATAATTTTCTCTCGATTGCCTGATAATCGATTATATCGAGATATCGATTCATATCGACGATGACTATGAAATTATATTGTCAATACTCGCCTTAATCTTGACAAAAAATGACGGAAAACGTCTGAAGATTGGTAGCCTATACTGGCTAGTTCACGCTCTTTAGTTATTTTAGTTACCGTAGTTATTACGGAGTTTTTCAACTGGAAACCAGAAGCAAATTGTAAATTATTCTCACAATGAAGTGGGAAAATTATCGATTTTATATCTCGTCTAAAATGAGCGGGACAGGCTGATTCATAATATGCTCGTATTATTATATCTAGTAGTCTCCTGAGTAAAATCGCTGGAAATATAATGAGATATACCTTCTACATCACAGATTTCTGTGGTCGATCGTAGAATAGCATGGCTAATGTCTTGAATAGATCAGAAAATAAAAAACATGATGGTAGTGACGTAATTAGTTATTGACATCCACACAAAATCTCTCAGCTTTGACGTTTATCTCACTTTTTTCATCCAATTTTATATTTCCCATCTTTCTTTGTCTTCGTATCAATTTCCTTTTTCTTGCGTAATCATATCATCCGTCTATTTTTTGTGTAGAATGTCTATACATCTACTTCTTGCGTATCTGTATCCAATATTGCCTTGTGATTATAATTGATATACTGAATACTTTTTAGTCTACTTTAATATACCAGCTTATATCATGGACGAATGATATTGGATCTTTTTCTATCTTCTATGCTGCTTTTTCTCTATGTAGGTAGGTTATTGGTGGAAACCACAGAGTACTAGAGCAGGACATAGCTCTAGACATTAGTACTATGTACTCTCACACACTCTTATGTGGTAAGAAGGGAGTAGAAGGATCTGGAAACCGACTGGTAAAAAAATAATGAGAAACTAAGAAGAATTCTTAGAAGAATCTAAGCATGAGCTGAAGAGGTTAATAATTAAAATATTATTCAATAAAACAATATAATACAATAAAATAGAACAATAATACAATAAAACAACCGAAACTATTTGTTAAACTATTTTAAAGTTTTTTTAAAAATAAAGGGTGCTATAAGATTTTATATTGTTGTATTAATTTAAAAAGTAGCCAAGTCAATGAAGTGTTTTTATTATTCAATAATATATTCAAATATTTAATATTAAATTATCCTACATAATATTTGGACAATTTGAGACAAAATTAGGAAATTTAAGAAGTTTTGGGTAATAGCCTGTTTTTTCTTTTTCGACAATATTGTATTCTCCGCTCTATCCAATAAATGAATAAATAAAATGATATGGCAGCCATGTGATAAAAAATAAATTTGATGATTGTACATTAAAAGGAGCCGAAATCCTAAAAACATTTGGAGCTCTGCAAAACGTGTTATATACTGTATTTGATAAAGATACAGACTTCTAAAGTTCTATGAAATTTTGGCCATTGAGTGTCAGTAATTTATTTGATTATTTCATCTCTAGAATCGACTTCTTCTTAGTGTTTCATTATTGAACAGCTTGAGGATTGTATAGCTAAAATATACACTCCTCTGTATTCATCCAAAGACGAATCAAAGGCATTTGAATCAATAATGGTGTTTGTGACTATTGAAAAAAGAGAGGGAGTGAGGAGTATATTTAGAAGATATGGATTGTGGAGATGAGAAAGAATGTGTTGTGTGTGTGTGTGTGTGTGTGTGTGTGTGTGTGTGTGTGTGTGTGTGTGTGTGTGTGTGTGTGTGTGTGTGTGTGTGTGTGTGTGTGTGTGTGTGTGTGTGTGTGTGTGTGTGTGTGTGTGTGTGTGTGTGTGTGTGTGTGTGTGTGTGACAGAAAGAGAAACTGAGGTAGAGACAAAACAAAGACAGATAATGAAAGAGAGAGAGAAAAAGATAGAATGAGAGAGAGAGAATGAGTAGTAAATGTGGAGGTGAATATGCAGATCGATTTTATTACCGGGAGTGTATTATGATTTTTATATGCACAGAGACCTCACACCTAGCTGGCTGTCAATATATCTTTGTCATTTATGCTTCGTCTGCTAAGGAGGGAGTGCAACGATCTATAAACATGGTGGTAGAAAAAGAAAAAGGAGAAGTAGAAGTAGCATGAGAGGACGAGAATATAATTGAAATGTAGCATCACTAATACACATTTCTAGTAAGGTTTCAACTAATCCAACTTTTTAATAGAAACTTCTATGAAGCATCTGAGGGTACAAACAGAGAGGTTAGGTGGATATGTAGATTTTAGCTCGTTATTGACCTTCTTTCTTCTTTTTCATTGGCCGTCTTCAAGGTAAAATACAAGGCAGGAGAGCCCCAGGTCGAAGGAGAATAACCTGGCTGACCACCAATCTAAGAGTCTGGTTTGGAAAAACCTTCACTCAATTCAAACGAAAACGTAAATATTCAATATTTCTATTTGAGCCTACTGAGGCTATACAATCAAAGACTATTTATTCATAGTCAATTTTTTTCAACCCAGTACAGGCTGCTACCTAATGGCAGAGTACAGTGTTACGAAGATTGCAATACAAACTCTCGACCAATCAGTAGAGAGTAGGCAGAGTCAGAAAATTCATCGATCTGCTGGCCGTCTATTAGTAGAATCCCGAATAAGATTACAAACTGTTTCCCAATCAGGAGAAGTCGACAGTAAATTATCCAACAAGTGCTGCCATCTATTGGCCGAATTTTAAGTTATGGTTGTAAATGATTTTTACTTTCGACCAATCAGGAGGGAGACATCGAAATCCAGAGTATTATGTGTAACATAAATTGGAAATCACACTCATTATAATCTAACCAAATTGTTATAAGGTCACTGTAGACAAATAAAAACAATTTGTCTACAGTGACCTTACTAACTTACTATAACAGAGAGTATAATTAGTATAATTATAAATAGAGTATAATTAGTGTATTCTCCTACTACTGTTACAATAAAGTGAGAGTTTATCTATTCATAAAGTTTAATTAAAAATCATTTCAAGCATAATTTTTGGCGTTTGTGTCTCTAATCCAGCTCTAAACTGGATAGTTTTTAATTAATTTACTACTTTACTACCCACTAATACTAAATACTTATAATTAACCTGAAAATCCTTATTATAAATTTCTTACGTAAATAAATTATTTAGGCCCAAAACAAGTCTGCGAAATATGGTACGTCATCTTGAAATCTATATATCACTTTCAAAAAACTGAGAGATATGTCTTGTTGGCTGACTTTCGCTAATGAAAATGTCAAAAAGTTTGACACGTGGACGCCCGCCCTTGCAAACACTTTTCGCCAAGTTTTCGCTGTCGCCGAAAGTGACAGGGCTTCAATAATTAAAAATGCATTATTATTGTTGGCAGTGAGACTTTTTCAGCAAACAATCCATGAGCGAAATTCGTTATTTGTTGGTTGTGGGACTTTCTTAGTAAACAGACCGGGTAAACTTGGAGGTAAACTATGAGTTTAATCTAGAAGGGAGGTGGCTCAATAATGATATCTGAATGATTTCAGCCATTAGGAAGTTTGCTCTGACAGAAAGGGATGATAATTTAATTATTTACCGAACTTACAAACGTAGCTGCAAACCCTTCAAAACTGGAGACCCTATCTATTTGTGATTGACTTTGTTTGAGGGGCATTATTTCAAGTTATGGCTTTTTCATCCACCCATTCTTTTTATTTCCATTCTCTTTTTCCCTTTAAATAGATAGTATTCATACTTCCATTTCTTTTCTATGTTCTTGTTTTCTCCTTCTCTTCTCCTCTAGCCTCCCTCCTCCTTATCATCCGCATCCTGTTCTTCATTTTCGTTTTATTTACTCTGATTATCATCTTGCTTTTTGCTGCTTCCTCCTCTTTTCCTTCTCCTTTTTCTCTAAAATTAACCTCCACTCCTTATTCCTTCCCTCTTTGCTCAAGCTTCTCCTCTTCTTGCTCATTTCCTCCTCCTCTTTCTCTTCTACAACTTCTCCTCCTCCTTCTCCTGTTCCTCCCCCTCGTTCTTCTCTTTTTGTCTACTTCTCATTATTCATCTCCTACGTCTCTTACTTTCCAATCCTATCTCTTTTTATCCTATGTCTTCTCGTTCTCTTTCTTTAATTCGCCTTCTTGTATTTGATCTTTCCACCTCCCCCGCTCGTTTTCTTCTTCACATTCTCCTTTTTTCTCTCATTCCTTCTTCTTCTCTTTCTCCTTCTCGTCCTCATCTTCTCTTTTTCACCTTCTTATTTTTCAACTCCTTCTTTTTCTTTTTTTCTCCACATCCTTCTCAAACTTTCATTTCTCTTCACTCCTTTCATTCTACTTCTCGTCTTTCCTTGCAAACCTTACTCCTTTTCTCTCTCTTTTTTTATCCAGTCACTTCTTCTCCACCCCTCTCTTCACCTCCCACTCCTCCTCCTCATCCTGAAGTTCCTCTTCCACTTCTTCTTCGGCATCTTCTCTTCCTTCTCCTAATCGTCATCATCATCACATCATCATTATCACATTTTACTTTCTCTTCTTTCTCCTTCTTTCTTCTTTCTCCTCCTTTCTTCTTTCTCTTTCTCTCTCCTTTACCATCACCATCTCTCCTTTACCGAAAAACTAACAAAAACAACATCATGCAACTCGACAACAGTGTGCTTCCATGACAATAATAATTAGGACGAACATTAACTGCGGAAAATGCCATTAAGTGCGGCATGGAAAGCATGGGGGGAGAGCATAAGCTAACAACCGAAACTGACATTTATCGGTTGGAAAAGGGGGGAGGAAAAGGCCCACAAAATGAAAAGAAAACGTCAGTCATTATTCATGAATTAATACCCATTATTTTTCCAGTAGTTTTACTATTATCATCATCATCATCATCGTTCGTGCTCTATTAATGATTTTAGTTTGCATCTCTATCCAATCCTTGTATCTATAATAATTCGGCTGCTCCTCTTTCATCTTCTCCTCCTCTTCCATCTTCTCCTTCTACTGCTTCTTCTCATTGTTCATTCTTCTTTACCTTCTTCTCTTTCTCCTCATTCTTCTAAAAAATAAATAGTAAATGCGTCGACAATTATTTGTTTCATACTTTACGAAATTTATTAAATGAAATTTTCATATAGCCTACTGTCATTTCATGTAAATTAGTGTATAAGTCAGAATATATCGTAATTTACTTGAATAAATATATCTTTAATCCAATTCAATCTCTTTCTCTCATCATCATCCCTCATTTCCCCTCCTTTTTTTCTCCCACTAATTTCCTCCTTTCGTCCCCCCAAAAATAATAACTACTTAGGCATTAAGCGACTACCGTCACAG
This sequence comes from Nilaparvata lugens, assembly GCF_014356525.2. Taxonomy (NCBI): domain Eukaryota; kingdom Metazoa; phylum Arthropoda; class Insecta; order Hemiptera; family Delphacidae; genus Nilaparvata; species Nilaparvata lugens. Next base: position 62,193,664 of record NC_052508.1, on the reverse strand, counting down.
CAGCTTGCTTTAATATTCGTCAACGAGTTACTTCTTCTCCTTCCAATTTTTCCCTAAATAATTAGGAAAATGTCTTCGTTTTAACGACAAATGAGTTTTTCTGTCGTTGCTTATCGTTTGACAGCGTTCAGAGCAGACAACTAACGACTCAAGTCATTTATCAAGCAATGAGCGAGCATTTAGTGAATGGAAAATGTCGTGATTTGCTGGTGTTGTTCAGTGTTCACGTCTAATTTCATCAGAAATTAATACCAACTTAACCTGAATTGATGAGCAACGGCAATGCAGTATCTGATTGCTGTTGGATTTTCATTGTAGTTAGTTCTCTTCAGTAATAATTCACAGTTTTATCAATTAATATTGTCGAACTGATTAGCAACGGCAATGCAGTATTTGATTTTTGTTGGAACTTTATTTTAGTTTGTTTTGTTTAGTTATCTAGTTATAATTCACAGTTTTATTATTTAATATTGTCGAATTTCAAATAAGAAGCTATGCTATTGTGGATTGTGGAAGTCCATGAAAGTTATTGGATATTGAATGAGAAGAGGGTTGAATAATGTCAATATTATTCCCTATTTATGAGCTCTGGACTTCAGATTTGTGGTTTTACCAGCCTCGTATTCATCAGTACTCATTTTTGAATATTTTTCCAAGTTTTCAGCATTATTATTATTATTATTAGCGTATGGCTTTCAATGGTGGGGAAACCCAAGGTTAGTTCCACCTCGCTCGCCGTATCTTGTCCAAAGTTCCTTAATAGGAAACATTGAGAAACCAAACACTGAGGTTATAGTGAGCACAATACTTTGAATTTACACTTTTAACTTCGAAATAAAGTTCTTTTTGATGTAAAAAAGCTCAAACATGTATAAAACCGGAACAAAACACAAAACCACTAAGCCAAGTTTAGAAGATATTAAATTTAGAGCCGAAAATTTATATCAGATTACAACATTTGAATGTTTTCAACATTCTTCTTATATTGGAGACCACTATCATATTGTACAACTACAAACAATTAATAAAACTTAAAGTATTGAAACTAAATAAAATCAATATGGCAATGAGGCTTTTCCGTAGATAATGATAATCATATTATATCATTTGCATATTTTGGTTATTATCGAATCTTCTAATTGCCGTACTTGTTACATAAATTTGTAGAACCCAACCACATCAGAAAAGTAAGAATAAATCTATGAATATAAACTAAGGGTTAGTTGCATAAAAATTATATATTAGATCAAACAGCCGTAAAATTACGACACTGAATTGCCGTTAAATCTGTTCGCTGTTTCTTGTTGCATTGGTTACGCTAGATGACATCATTTTACGGCGGTTGAATGTGATTGGTTCTTCGTACATTTGAACTTTTAAATATTTATTTGTTGGATGGAATCAAATACGGCTTTCCAACTTGATTGTTGTTGTAATTTTCTGAAATAACTAAGAACGTTTGCAAAGTTTTGAAAACTATGTCTTGTTGCTTCTAATTTTGGAATCATTGCGTTCAGTTTTGAGTTGAAAATAACTCGAATATATTCTGAAAGCATGGATGCCTGACTCCAAATAATCAATTTGTAGTTTAGTGAATGCAAAGTTAAAAGTTGGATGGCTTGGTTAGTTTTTATATGCTGGCAGCTCATAAACTTGGTTAAAATCCGAATGACACTTGTTTCAAATAAAACCTAGTCAGTTTGTGGAACAAAAATACTGAAAATAAACAATCGCAAACCAACTAAATAAACAGATTTGTTTTCAGACTTTTTTGAACTGATCCTTAATCTTAAATTTTGAATCTAAGAAAGATTTGCAGATTAGTTCAAAAGTTTATCATGTCATGGTTCATAATATTTCACTAGTAGTTCTGTGAACAGTAGACCTCACGCAGTATTCTCATCCACAAGTACCTGATTGAAACTATAGACCTTATGGAAATACAGCAATAGACTGGCTTCTCCACACATTTGTGTAATCACTTGTCAGCTGATTTATGATGAATAATTCTATAGTCTGATTTTACTTTCCTTGCCCTATTACCATAGGTAAGGAAAGTATTGCTTTCCGAAAAAAATTAAAGTACCCCAATTTCTAAATTTCCATACGTTTCAAGGTCCCCTGAGTGTGTGTGTGTGTGTGTGTGTGTGTGTGTGTGTGTGTGTGTGTGTGTGTGTGTGTGTCCAAAACATTCAAATATTTAAACATTCAACATTTAAACATTAAGAGAAATGTCAAACCGTCGACTTGAATCTTAGACCTCACTTCGCTCGGTCAATTATCTTGAAGCAGTTCAGGTTCAATAATAAGCAGGACTGTGTGACAATATCATGTTGAATTTATTCCAGCTACAGTTAACTAGAAATAAATACTAGCTTCACTCATAGTTTTTTTTTCAATCTTTCTACTATTAAACTTCATTCTCCTTGATTATTCACTTGGGAGATCGGGGTGTATTATTTTTAATTATAATTTTTAGCCTAAACATTACCTACTCCTATTGTGTACCTTAGAATACATTTGCAGGGTATCTGATTATTTATGTAGCATGACTCATGCTTAACCAACGCTTATTACAATAAACCTAATCATATATCAGTGATAGATAAGAATAACAACCGTTATCCAAACATCTAATCCAACCCACAGGGATATTCAGGAATCTTCAACAATAGTGAATCATTATCAAATTATTGTTGGGAGTCGAATTCGTTAGGCTTTTGAATTTTAAGTGTTTTTTTACATGATTCCTGGCTACCGTTTGGGATTCAGTCTTCCATATTGTGTACCTAATAGCTATAGCTATCGAATTTTCATATCCACGATTATCGAGCAGTTTATATAAATAGCTATTGAATTGTCATTACTATACCGAACATTTTCATAGATTTGTTAATTCATATCTATATTCATCCAAAGTTGGGTGGTTGATATAAAACTCCAGTATCTGCAGATCTATTGAAATCTTGTCGTATATACAGCATATTTTCTTTCGATAGTAGCTGTATTAAAAATCAATAATACAATGAAATGAGTACATTCTATGATAAATATTATATTTAGTCTCATATTGTCCGCTAAATAAAATATTGCGGAATGTCATATCTAGTATTCTATCTACAAGTACAGTACTGTATATTGAAAGCTTGTTGTATTTGTACTATTCCATTCAACTACAGGTAAATTTATTTATCAAACGTGTAATTATTTATCGAATCATTAGTAATTATTTGATTTTTGGATTCAATTACAGATAATTTGAATATGATTGGGAAAGAACAATATACTTGGCCCAAAACTATTCTAGAGACTAGTCCCAAATTTTGATAATGAAAAATATGTCCAAAAAATTAGTTATGTTTTTACTGTTAAAGTCTATTCAATACAAAATAATTCATGGTCATTTAAAATAATAATAATAATATTTTTTATTTCCATTAAGATGTGTACAAAAGAACAAATAACAATATTATATAAAATAATATTAATTACACTTTACGATTAGTTAAGTGATACAAAAGCATTGAATAATATGATACAATTATTGAGTACATATTATGATGAATAATTTTATTCAGTATTTTTTTTCGAAGTTGAATAAATCGATTATCACTCATACAATAATCAGGATCTTATCTACAGATTCATTGGTTATGTACTGTTGAGTACACAGTACTGTATCTACAGACTACAGATATTCCTGTAATAGTAGAGCAAGCTGGTGTTCTTCAATAATGAGAATATCTGTAGCCATATTGAATTGTGAGGTAGCCTCCAGTTGAGAGGTCCAGAGTCCAGACCCCCGATACGTCTCCGTTATTTATTCAAGTTTTGTTTGTAATTGGGCAATGTTTGTGTGCTGGTCTTTACACGGACGATTTGTGTTCTTAACGGGCTGTGCGCTGCTACCTATATACCTATACATTTGTTTGTTCAATCATAGATATATGTAGGTTTTCTAATGATGGGTGTGACTGGGGCTAATAGAATTTTGAGTTTTTTTGGAGGTGTGTTTGGACTACCGTGGGTTCTATTTACATACATAATTGATGGAAGATTTTTAAAGTGACAATGCTCACTTAAGCCCGGCCCAGACTTGGCTTCTCCATACTATTTCCTCTCATTGTACCACAATAGTGGTTAGGCTTGAAGCAGGTGACTCGGTTGATCACTAGTATTTTATTTATCTACTCGTTTTTCTTCAACAGTTGGCTCTTATCAACTTTTTCCTTTGCTCCTTCTTCCATCATTTTGCCGTTTCTCTCCTCTATTCCTGTTTCTGTTTTGGTCTGGTTATTGTTCTAGTTCTTCTTGTATTTCTTTTTCTTCTTCATCGTGTTCTTAATATTTCTATTGAATTTGATTTTTCTCTTGTTTTTGATCTTGTTCTTGTTTTTGTTCTTTCTTCCTTATTATTATTGTTCTCATAATATTCATATCATGACTGTATCATTTCCATCATAATATGTGATTTCCTCATTCATCATTCCTTGAGACTTCTCAATAGTAAAATAATGTTCCATGTTCAAATAGTCAATGAGAACAATAAAATTCCCCCATTCACCATTTCAATTTTTGACAACATTTTCATTTCAAAGCATTCCTCTTATGATCAATTCCCAATTGATTATTTTTGAAACTAGTTTTTAGGAATTTTGTTGTGCAAAAATTGAATTGATTTGGTGGTTTTTTAAACTTTTTAGAGGAACTTGATTCCCCTTCACAGATAAGGACCAAAACATTCCTCTTATGATCAATTCCCAATTGATTATTTCTAAAACTAGTTTTTAGGAATTTTGTTGTGCAAGAATTGAATTGATTTGTTGATTTTTAAACTTTTTAGAGGAACTTGATTCCCCTTCACAGGTAAGGACCAAAACATTCCTCTTATGATCAATTCCCAATTGATTATTTTTAAAACTAGTTTTTAGGAATTTTGTTGTGCAAAAATTGAATTGATTTGGTGGTTTTTTAAACTTTTTAGAGGAACTTGATTCCCCTTCATAGGTAAGGACGTTCCAAATACATTGACCAAATCTCTTTCACTTTTCATTTTTCCTGAACGACTAGTGACTATTTTCTTAGACAATTCATTTTTTTAAAGATAATTCCATTGATAGTTCCTAAAACTCTACAAGAAATACCAATTCAACTCGTTTCCTAGATATTGAAGTATTCATTTTTTTGACAACTCATTCATCTCATCTCAAATTCGAAAAGCATATTTTCTTGATTCTGATGATGTTGATACTGAACAATCAATGAATCAAGTTTCTTTATTTGGTTGATGGATGGTAAGCAGCAGCAAAATAAGATTATTGAATTCTAGAAAAGTCAAATAATCTGAATCTACACACAGTTTTACTCATTCATCTCTGACTTAATCTAGTTTGATATAAAATGTAACCTATCTAACCTCTGGGCGTTCCCTTCCGAATCCATCCAACTTTTGATTCGAATCCAACTCATAATAATCATACTATTCAGAGCAAGTGCGACCAGTGACAATACATCTCTTATTAGATAACAATGAGTCGCTCACTAATAAATTTAAGATTATAATGTCATTTTTGTGACGATAATAACTCAAATGGACAACAATGCACCCTGACACAATGGCTAACAAGTATGGACAGCTATTGTGAGATTCGCCTCCAACTGACAGCATTGTTGGAATGGGAAGTGTTAGGCGTCTATCTACAATGAATGCTGACAGTTGATAGTGTATAGGCTTGAGTGGGAGGTTCAGGTTTAATGGGATTTCAAAATGAATTTGTGTTTTGTAAATGTATATATTATGTTCGTACTTCACCTGGAATATATTTATATACATCAATTTCCCAATGTGTTTTAATTGCGAGGCGTCGAGCTAGACGTCTGGTTGCAATTGAACTTTAATTTATAACGCAATTGTCTGCTGTGGGGTTGAAAAGAGAGAGTGAAGAAGAAAACATAGAAGAGAATGGTGGATGGGAAGGAAGGAGGGAGAAAGAAGGAAGAAAGAGAGAGAATGGGGGATGGAAGAAAAGATGGTGGTGGGCAGAAATTATGGCCCCTAACATAAATTATGAGTAAAGACTGGACAATCATTGAGGAGAAATTATGAATGAACTCTTTTCAACAGATGTAAGAGCTCTTGACACCTTTGAAAGTGGCATTGGAAATCTCAACCTTAGTTGATGCTGTTTATGATCTCACATAATTATCAAGTTTTAACGAATTTCCTACAATTATGTGCCTGAAAATTTAAATTTTGGATGGATATATCTGTTGATCAGTTACTAAAATTTTATTTAATTTAACCACCGTAAAGTGACGTTTTGCATCGTCATCACATTTGATGATTGGCTCCGTTGGAGTGGCCGTAGTCAAGTGGATCAGATGCTGGCTTTATGATTCAGAGGCCCGGGTACAAATCCCAGCCCGGGCAAGATATTTATCTCGGGCCACTCCCGTGTTTCGGATGGACACGTTAAGCCGTGGGTCCCGGTTGCATAAAAAGCAGTCGTTAGGTCATGTCAGAGGCCCTGAAATTGATCAGTTGCGACCTGAAAACTCTGACACCAGACATAAGCCAGCCAGGTCACACGATATTATTATTGGCTCCGTTAGTTGACATCATTTTAAGGCGGTTAAAAGACCACCCACAATCGCCAATGATAGTCAATTTCTCAAACCCGTTCAAAATCAAAAGGTCGTGCCACCAACAAAAATGGAAAATGGATTACAAGAGACAAGCTTACTTGAAAATCATACAGAATTTGGGTTGTACATCCAAATGCGAGACAATTTACTCCTTACCTCGACTTGATAATGCAAACAAGGTATAAAGGTCATTATAGACAAATAAATTTAAGTAAATCTTTAAAATAGGAATAGGAACATGCAGAACATATAGAATATAGGAGCATGTAACAGACAAGGATCGAAACTTCTCTCTCTCTCAAGATTCGGATTGATGTTTCGAAAGGAGGTTGGTGTAACGACTATTTTTCAAAGATTTGATTTTGAAATTCGTTCTCCATTGTCAATCCATCTAAATTATTTTTTCTTTACCAATCATTGTATTGTTTGTGCTGACCTAATAAATAAATAAAATAAGGTAGGAAAAAGCTCATGGTTATTAGGCTCAAGGTTCATTGCCTTGTTTCTATCCCAATCCCAATCATTTCAATGTGTGATTTGTGTTCAAATTATGAGCAAATAATTTCGATGGATGCTTTTTCATATCCAATACATTTCACATCATCTCAAGACATCACGTATGTTTTATCAGAGTCCAAGAAACATCATGAAGATATTGATGACTAATGGAACCCAAAAAACCAAATAATCTCGAGCATCATTTCCGACCTTATGAATTTCTCTGAAAAATATATCCAATTCAATTTACATAATTATTGCTAACTACTCAACCCTTACAAGGGTGTCATCCTGTCTCAGCACCCTTATTTGGTCAGCTCGACCCTTCACCATTGACTCATTGGTCAGCCTCAACCCTTTTCCTTAGCAAAATCCACCCCTAGTGGTCTTCACTGAGCAGGTCCAAATTAAAACCCCGCCCCCAGTAATTAACGCGCTACCCCGTTTTAATTGCTGCGACGCATGAGCACAACCCATCTGCGCACAAGCTCAACCCTTTCCTGCTAATTACTCACCCCATCTCGAGAAACCTTTCTCACCCCTACTGGCATCTTCTTCCTCCATTAAACAGAACGCCCTCATTTCCAAAAACCCTCCCTGCAAGTTTTAATATCCTGCAAAAAATGCGAATCACCCCTAAATACATTCCACATTAACCTTATCATAGCACGCTGTGGTTGGATTTTTTGTGGAGTAATAATACAAAACCTTATAATCGCGCCATATTTATTCTTATTAGAGGGCTGGATTTGTTTTATTGCTGCAATATCTGTTCCTTTTTCTTCTTATCTTCTACTTTAATCCCATCTCTTCTACTCCTCCGTTCCCTTCCCTTACCCCCATACCTCCTCTCCATCCTCCTCCCCTTCCCTATGCAAATCAGGGTCCAAAAAAGGATTATTCTACCATTTGGTTAAAATGAAACTTCTGGATGTCTGAAATGAATATGTCTAGAATGAGCTAGATTGTAACAACCACAGCACAATGAATCTTCTTCTCTAAGTGCCTATCCGTTCCGGATGTTGGCTATCAGCATGGCTATCTTGATTTTGTTGTTTGCGATTCGGAAGAGTTCTACTGATGTTTTACCGAACCACTTCCTCAGATTCGCCAACCAAGATATTCTTCTTCGACCCGGTTTTCTCTTGCTGTTTATCTTGCCTTGAAGGATCTCTTGGAGTAGCCCGTACCTCTCTGTGTTCCTCATTATATGTCCGAAGTATTGGAGTTTCCGGCATTTTATGGTGTTTACCAACTCTGCTCCCTTTCTCATGCGCTGTAGTACTTCTGCGTTCGTGACTTTTTGTTTCCAAGATATCCTTAAAATTCTTCTGTAAAGCCATAGTTCGAATGCTTCAAGTCTTCTGGTGATTTCTTTGTTCAGAGTCCAGGTTTCCACACCATACAGCAAAACAGAGAAAATGTAGCAACGCATGAGTCGGAGCTTCATTTCTAAAGACAAATTGTGGGATTTGAAGAGTGAGCTCATTTTAACAAACACTGAACGGGCTTTTTCGATGCGACACCGGATTTCTTGAGAGTTATCCCACTTCTCATTAATAATTGTTCCTAGATAATTGTACTGCTTCACTCTTTCTACCCTAACTTGATCGATGTAAAGGCTGGCTCCAGCAATATTCTCTTTACTCACTATCAGAAGTTTTGTTTTCTTTGTGTTTATTTCTAAACCATAATGTGAGCTTATTCTTGTTACACTGTCCATCAACAGTTGTAATCCTTCAAGAATATCTGCAAACATGATGGTATCGTCCGCATATCGTATATATGCGATGATATGAATCACTCAACCATTATTCACATAAGCTGAATAAAAAGTACATGAGTCTACCGTAGTATTTTTGTTACAAAGCTGAGTAGTGATGCAAAAAGTGTAAATTTTCATTGTTTCCTCTGTTACAATACTCTCATTGGAATAGAGTTGAAAATTTGGAATTGAATGAGTTGGAATGAGTTGAAATTTTTAATTCACTTTTTTGTAAAGAAGTTCATCAGGCATTGCTAAATAGTCTAGCTATTACCATAAAATAGGGTTATTGAAAAGTAAATATGAAAAAATCACTAAAAGGGTTCCTGGAATGAAAAAAAAATCTTCAGAGTAGCCCTTTCACCCAATGTTTTTGTTAATGAAACTGGAGCAAAAAAGTGCATCGCCCTTTGCTAAATAGACTACATATAAAATACAGATAAACATAAAAAAGGGTTGTCTTGTTCTATCAAAGGGTGAGCTATGCTGGTTTTATTGTAATTATTGTGTTTTTTGAGACAAAAAAAAAACGTGAAGAGGGACCTTACGTCATAGGGAACTTTTTTGGTAGGTTCTGTCATTAACCACACTGTGACATTCATGTCACAACAAGGGATAGTTTTTATGCCTTTAATGTACAATAGATGGGTTTCTGATCCCTATTAGTAAACAATGAGTTATATGCATAAAGTAGTAGCATTGTTTTGTTGCAGTAGTTGAGTTGTTTGTTTTCTGGGGTTTGCCTGATCCATTTGTAGGGGGGGTTGAAGGTTAGATTTTCTGGTTAGCGCACTGCGACTCTCGTGGGGGGAGGGGAGACTATCAATGATAGTATTCTATTTGTGGTCAAAATTCGATAGTACATAATGTTGAAATATGAATTGCAATAACCTATAAATATTCTATTCATAATTATTATTATAATATCGTGTGACCTGGCTGGCTCAGGTCTGGTGTCAGAGTTTTCAGGTCACAACTGATCAATTTCTAGTCCTCTGACATATCATAAGAACTGCTTTTTAGACTTTTAGGCGGATTCAATTTAAAGATGCATTGTGTTTATTAATTAATATTGCATTCTCCAAGTTGTACATCGAGGAACATCACTATACCTGTCTTAACTGAAGGTTTGAAACATCTTCAACATTTGAGGAATATATTCATTTCATTATATTCATGAAATGAAATGAAAAATTCTTTATCAGGCGGAGTTAGGGCTTTTAAGTTCTCTCTACCACTCAACCGAGTATTTTCATTGCATTCTGTCTTCATATTTTACAATTCCATGACGAAAATATGATTGAATTCAGAAGCAGATGGAAGAACAATGCAGCTACTGGATTCTTGGGCTTCCTTCGTTTGCAATACTCGTGAGCTAGATGCCAACCACATATTAAATCAGTTTCTTGATTTTCAAAGTACCTACAGCCACGGTATTTAGATGAAAACGGTAGGGGTCATGAAATGTATGCGCAGTGGCCAGCCAGCTAGATTGCGTCATCGCCACCAACCGAGGTTTTCAACACCTATTGACAATTTATGAAACTTATTCGTTAAAAACAGATGATTGGATATAAAATGACGTCAGCTCCACCGGAAATTTAGCACAAACATGCGCGTGACACCTACCGTCTTTTTCTATATACCGTGCCTACAGCAATGGTCAAGTATATAACTAGTAGTTCTGTGACCAGTAGACCTCACGCAGTATTCTCATCCACAAGTACCTGATTGAACTATAGACCATTAAGGAAATACAGCAATAGACTGGCTTCTAGACACATCTGTGTAATCACTTATCAGCTGATTTATGATGAATAATTCTATAATCTGATTTCTACTCTAATGTTGGCGTATGAAGAAGGCTCCTCTCTCCTTTTATATTATCCTTGAAATGCAAAATTTACAAAAACTTTGTATATACGTGGACGTGCAATTAAAAAAAGGAACATGCCTGTAATATTTCATGAAAATCTATTACCGCGTTTCGCCTTAAATGCGCAACATATAAATATTTAAACATTAAGAGAAATGCCAAACCAAGGTACCTAGAATTGATGACGTATTCTAGGTACATTGTGCCAAACCGTCGACTTGAATCTCAGACCTCACTTCGCTCGGTCAATTAATGATTGAATTCATTTGAATAAATGGAAATTTCAGAGATATAGCAATTATTCAAATGCTAATGAATTAATAATTATCATTAAACGAAAATCCAAATTAAATCAAATTATGGGGTGAATTACAGCATTCAATTTGGATTTCAATTATTCAAATGCTAATGAATTAATAATTATCATTAAACGAAAATCCAAATTAAATCAAATTATGGGGTGAATTACAGCATTCAATTTGGATTTTCGTTTAATAATAATCTTTTGAATAAAATCACTGAATATTGAATATTGTCAATTTCTCTATTTGTGCTCTATTCATGCTCTGTATTTGTATTTTCATTGCATTACCAGTCAATTGTAATGTTGATGCAATGAGTTGTGGGAGACTGCTGAAATTATGCTGAAAAATACGTTGATTACTTGAATTTTTTTTAATATATCTATCATGAATCCACTATGGTAAATGAGATTTTCTTGAACTTCTGTTTAAAATTGCATTGAATTGTTCTACGAAAATTTGATGACGTTGATTTGTTGGAACGTCTAGTTGATGAAATGGAAAATACGTTGAAACCCCAGTTGATGCACAAAGATGAGGGTTGACAATGGTGTGGCAATGCTAATTTATTAACAGAGCAGAGTGCAGAGACTGGACTTAACCAGTGGAAGGTGTTATCCTTTTATCCTTACAGGATCCTGTTGTTCTCCTCTCTTTTATGGAACAATAAATTATGAAAAGTGACGCCAATTTGTGGGCGGATACTGCTATTGCTCTCGCGCAATTATTACTCTCACATTTTCTTCTGTTGTTCTCTTTTAGTCGTATTTCTTATCTTCTTCTTCTTCTTATTCTTCTTCTCCTTTTCTTCTTCTCTTGAACTCAATATCGTCTGATCTAAAGTTCTTCCCCGTCTGTTCGTCGTCCTTCTTCTTCATCATCTTCTCTTCCTCAACCCGCTTCTTCATTTCTTCTTCATCCTCTTTTCATTTTCTCTTTTCATTAGCTTTTTCATTTTTTTCCCTACTTCTTTTCCTCTTGCTCTTGTTTTTTCTAGCTGTGTCCTCCTTCTCCTTATCTTCCTCTTCCATCTCCTCCTCACCCTCCCTTTCTGCAAGTTCATTTCCTTCCTCTTCTTCTCCTCTCTTCCTTATCCTCTTATTTCAATCCTCTATCCCTCATCTTCCTATTATTTTCCTTTTCACCTTCTTTCCCTGCATCCCCCTTATTATCGCACAATTATTACCTGCATCTTAACTCACATCTTGTTTTGATCTGTTTCCTCTTTCTTTTTCTTCTTCTACTTCTTCTCCTTCTCCTTTTTCTCCTTCTTTTCATCTATCTTTCTTGTTGTTGTTCTTTTTCTTCTTCTTCTTCTTCTTCTTCTTCTTCTTCTTCTTCTTCTTCTTCTTCTTCTACTTCTTCTTCTTCTTCTCCTTTCCCTCTTCCACTTCTTTTCCTCTTTATTCTTCTTCTTCTTTCCCTTTTTCTACTTCTTTTCCTCTTTCTTTTTCTTTTTCTTCTTCTTCTTCTTCTTCTTCTTCTTCTTCTTCTCCTTCTTTTTCCTCTTTTTCTTCTTCTTTTCATTTTTCTTCTTCTTCTTTTTATCTTTCTTCTTCATCTTCTTCCTCTTTTTCTTTTTCTTTTTCTACGTTTTTCCTTTTTATTCTTCTTCTTGTCATCTTTCTTCTTCTTCTTCTTCGTCTCTTCCTTCTTCTTATTCTTTTTCTCGTCATGTTCTTCTTCCTCGTGCACCATTATCCAACAGCGTACTCCTCTCAGTCCTTATTATCTATCTACTAACTGTCATTCAATACCTCTATTATTCCCAACCTGCTTTTCTGGTTTTCTTCTGTACTCACATTGAAAATAATAGGACGCCAATATTATTGATTTCGCCTGCTTCAATTCAATACTTGTCAACTGAGATAGTCGAAAAGATAAAAGAGAGAAATAGTAATACTACTACTAATGTAGTCTAATCTATAGATTAGAAGATTCACTCTTTCAAATACTATTGGAAAATGTTTTCATACAATTTTAGAAGCTGCTATATGGGGTAGTAATATTGTATTATCATAAATTATTCATCTTTGGTTTCCAAATCTAACAACATCAAATGCTTCCTATCAATTAATTACTTGTACCCTTATATATATACACTATAATAAAAGAAAGAACAGGCTTAGGCTTGCTTCACACACATTCGGTTTCATTCGGTTCGGTTCGGTTCGTTGCCGAAAATGAATGAGACTTTCATCAGGTTTTAATTCGTACGGTTCCAATTAGGTATTTTCTTCCCAAGAACAGCTGTGTTTGGATTTTCACTATTCATGCTGGTATCAAAATATAACAGCTGGTGTTCAAATAGTAAGATGTGATTTCTTGAACAACAAAATATACAAGTTAATCAAAAATTGTGAACTATTTGAATAGTTTCTTTTTTTATTATGTTAATTTTGGACGTTCTGAGAGATTATTTTTTTAAATTGAAAATTTGTTCCTTGTTTTGACACATTGTATATAAACTTCATATATCCTCTCTCCATTGATGAAATAATGTAATATTCATGGAAAAATAGAAAAAAATAAAAATTATCCTTCAGTTTTAATTTATATCTTCCATATATTTTTAGCAAACTATTCATTGAGAAAATAATGTTCCAGTCAACCAACAGAAATGAATTGATCATATGATTTTGACATAGAAGATTTTTAAACAGATAATCACGATATCAGGTTAAAAGAAAAACAAAAAAAGCGAGCGCGTGTAAAAGACTTTGTTTTTATTTCCGGTTTCCTAGCAATGAATTCGAATATGATAAAACCTATTCGTGTCGAGGGGTGTTCGGTGCTATGCGGTTGCTATTCGGAACCGAATTCAAACCGAATCACCGTTTCACACTTATCGGAATCTGCCGAGAACGAACCGAACCGAATGTGTGTGAAACTAGCCTTATACACGGACAGGATAGGTAAATCATGCTTGACGCATCATCACGTCTGAACTACTGGACTGATTAACTTGAAATTTTGCATATAGATTCTTGAATAACCGGAGATGGTTATAGGCCTATTTTCAATTCTTCAAGATTTCATTACGTCGAGTTTTCAGTTTGTCAAGTTTTCAATTTGTCATGCTTCAAGTTGTTGAATGGAGACAGCTGAACATTTCTTCTAAAAGGGATATCAGAAGATAGGTATGATTGGGGATCCTATTCGAATAAGAATAACTAATTTTCTGTCGCATAAAATTTTGGTCCGCCATCTTGGAACCGCCATTTTTAATCCAACTTCTTCTTTTTATTTGAAGGTTGTCATATAATACATGATTATATGAATTTTAATATAATATAAAGAATTTCAAGAGAAAATGAATGGTGAGAACATCACATCGATTTTGCAAACCGTTCAAAAGTTATCCTCATTCAAAGATACTGATCAATCATCCATCTATCTCATCTATCTATACTATAAGGGTGGGTGAACACCAGTTAGTCAAGACAAGACAAGACAAGACACGTTTAGTCACAATACATCACATTGCTGCTTATGACGCAACTCACACTGATTAGTCATTGCAATTAGACATGTCTTCATAAGCAACTATGTGAAGTATTGTGTCTGATCATGTCTTGTCTTGTCTTGACTAACTGACGTGCGCCTAGACTAATAAAGGAAAGAACTATCAAAATTCAAATTCAAATTTCAAATTCAAATTTTATTTATTCAAACTCACAATATTCACATTCAGAATCAATAAGAAAAACAAAACACTCAGCTCAGTAAGATAAAAAATAATTAATGGAAGATTAATAAAATAAATACTGGTATGTTTTATTAGAAATACGGTAAATTTGTGAATTGGAATAAAAAATTCTACCTGCTGGAAGTATACAATAATTCACGTTTGCAAGCAGGAATGGATATCACTTCAACTAATTTTAAATGCATGAATAAATGGAGAAAGAAAAAGAAAAGAGAAAGAAAAGACTAGCAACCATTCACTCTCACATTCACTCACCTTGCACACTTTCCAATAACAGCTCATCTTACTAATGCTTATTGCCAGCCACCAAAATTACATTTAAACTACGAAATAACATTAAATAAGGATTCTAAATGGTCAGGCATAAGACCTCTGAGCCATCTAAGAATTATTTTTTTGAAAACAAGTTGATTTTGAACCCTCTTGATTTCAATTGGGATGTTATTAAAAAACTTGGGGCCAAGAAGTACAAACGATTTCTGGAAACAAGTGGTATACGATTTGGGAAGTCTCAGTAAATCAGCTGTCACTCTCCTAGTTTGATAGCTGGGAACATCCCTGAGCAACGTATGACTACCGTTTCCAGACATTACAAAGAACATATACAGGACCTTAAACACATACATATATCTAAGAGGCAAACATCCAAGGCACTGAAATAGAGGAAAAGAATGTTCATATCTACCCTTTCTATTTATAACACGGACTATCGATTTCTGCACCGTATTCAATGGCTTCAAGTGACAAATATAGGTGGAACCCCAACAATTAATACCATAACTTATTTTTGGATCAACAAATGCAAAATATAACTGTCTAAGAACATTTAAAGGGAGAAATTTATTCAAGAAATAGAATTTTCGCAGGACGAGTAACAGATAGTTTTTTATGATAGATATATGCTGAGACCAGTTAAGCTTTTCATCAACAATCACACCTAAATATTTAATGGCATTGGTCTGACCAACGACCTCACAGTCACAGTCATTCCGATCACAGGCACCATGAAACTTCAGTGCAGAAGGCAGTGTCCATGGTGTTGTTAATGTGAACAATATATTTTTTTTTTGTAAGATTGAGCTGTATTCTATTGTGCCTGAACCAAAGCAATAGCTTATCCAAATCATCCTGCATCATTCTCTCTAAGTTGGGGCCATCCAGTCCACAATATGCCAAGGCAGTGTCATCTGCAAAGGACATCTTGTACATGTATGGAATAAGAAAATCATGTTTGACGCATCATCACGTCTCATACTCGACGCATCATCACGTCTGAACTACTAGATTGATTAACTTGAAATATTCTTAATTAACCGTAGATGGTTATAGGCCTATTTTCAATTCTTCAAGATTTCATTACGTCGAGTTTTCAGTTTATCAAGTTTTAAAAAAGACCCTTGCGGAGCACGGGTGACCTGCTAGTTATACAGAGTGATTCATAATTATGGTAAAATAATTTTAATATGTGATAGTAGAGGTAAAAATGAGAAAAAAGTTCTTATAAATATATGGATATATGTTTATAGCAACTTTTTTTCTTATTTTTACTTCTACTATCACGTATTAAATTATTTAACCATAATTAAGAATCACCCTGTACATACATTCTCCTTTACATTATCAGATTATGTATCTTCTATCACAATTTGTGTAATTACTAAAAATGTCCATTTTCATTATAGTGTTTGTTAATATTAATGAAGGGTAGTGTGCCGAGCGATAAGAAAGGAAAATGCTGAAAATGACTTTTCCGGGGTTGATGTGACCGATTGTTGGGAGATGGGTGAGAGTGAGGAGGTGGAGGAGGAGAAAAACGAGTCGATTCGGTCGACAACTCTGGGCATGCGAACTGAGCAATTTGGGGGGTTGGGGGTTGAAGGGGGTTGATTCTAATTACCCGGGACATCGCCCTTTTCTGTCTTCTACTCATCATCGTCTTTTCCTCCTCCTCCTCCTCCTCCTCCTCCTCCTCCTCCTCCTTCTCCCTCATCCCTCACGTCCTCATTATACTCCTCTTCTACCTCCTCTCTCTCATCACTACCCTTTCTCTTCTGCTCCCATGCAATGCCATTTTTCTTTCATTTTTCTCGTTTTCCCTCTCCGATTGATAATTAACAGCACGCAGACTCTTGGTCGGTTTCTTCTAAACCCTGATTCCGCTCCTCCTGCTTCTCCACCTCCTCTCCTCCTCCCCACCTCTTCCCACTGCTCATTTTTTATTCTTCCTTATCCTCATTCGTCGGCTCTTGTTCCTCACCTTCTTATCATTTTCCTCCCGTCTTAATTTTCTTCTCTAGTTCTCATATTCCCACAATCTACAACACTCAAACTCTCAGTCGATTCTTGCTATTTCCTTT
Organism: Nilaparvata lugens; assembly: GCF_014356525.2. Classification (NCBI taxonomy): domain Eukaryota; kingdom Metazoa; phylum Arthropoda; class Insecta; order Hemiptera; family Delphacidae; genus Nilaparvata; species Nilaparvata lugens. The sequence goes on along the minus strand of NC_052508.1, from coordinate 62,176,512 downwards.
TTTATTGCTTTCCCCCATTTTTGTCATATTTTTGCACATTCTTCATGTTTTTTTTTCTCTTGCACCTCTTCATTTTCCATTTTTGCCTCCCTTCGATTGATTATTTACAGCAACTAGGATAATTTTTGATTACTTATCTTTCGTCCTCCTTCTCCTCTTCTCCTACTTTTCCTCATTTCCTCCTCCATATTCATCTGCTCCATTTTTCCATCGTCATGTACAATTCATCATTTTCCCTTTTATCCGTTTGATAATTAACGGCACGCAGACTCATAGATTTCCTCCTCCTCCTCCTCTCCTCCTCCTCCTCTCCTCCTCCTCCTCCTCCTCCTCCTACTCCTCCTCCTCCTCCTCCCCCCTCTTCCTTTTCCTCCTCTTCCTCTTCTTCTTCTCCTTCTCCTTCTCCTTCTCCTTCTCCTTCTCCTTCTCCTTCTCCTTCTCCTTCTCTCCTTCTCCTTCTCCTTCTCCTTCTCCTTCTCCTTCTTCTGATTCTTCTGCTCCTTCTCCTTCTCTTCATTTTCCTACTCCTTTCTCCTCTTACTTCCTTCTCCTCCACATTCGCTTCCACCACCTTCTCAAGCTTCAACCCTTTTCCCACAACCCTTTTCACCCTTGTCTCTCACTCTTTATCCTCTCATTCTCTCTCCGTTGGTTGATAATAATTAACAGCACGCAGGCCCCAAGTCGATAAGAGATGTCTTGTGCGATTTTTAAGGCGTGGTCATTATCTTCACTCACAGCGCATGATTATCCCTCACACTCACTCACTCATTTACACACTCAGGCACCTCCACATACTCACCAATACATTCACACACACTCAGCCAACTCCACATGCTCACCAATACATTCACACACTTATCTATGAAATCCTCATGCTCTCTCACTCACTATAGCTCTCTTTCTATAACTCTTTTAATCACTCATACAAGTCCATATACTCACTAACACAGTTACTCATTTTTCAGTGGAATGAATTGATGTGAGTCAATCAATCGGGTGAATACCTCTTAAATACCGAAAATGAATTATAATGAATACCGAACGTGATTACGATACCGAAATGATTGAAAGATAACTTGAAAATGAAAACATCTACTCATACACTCATCTACTCAATTATTGCTTTTGAAAACCCACATGCCCTGCCTGATACTCTTACTCATTTACTCTTGGTAGCTCTCTTACTCTCTCACTCATTCGTATTTGTAATGTAGCCGATTATTTGACATGAATTTTCACAATCTGAGAGCATCCATTGTTTAAAAATTAAAAGTGACGTGAAGGGTGAAAATTCATGACAAGTAAAATTGGACTGAAAATGTATGCCTCTTGGCAGTCGATTACGAGGACGGGACCTGGAACTATCTACAGCAGATAATCGGGCCCGGCTCTACCCCTCTGTTTCGAGACACCATTTTCCTGGTTCAGTAAGTTACTTATATTATCAATTTTATTAATATATAGATCTATTATTCATACATTTTTTTATTGAAGGCAAATCCTGTTATTATTATTCTATTGTTTATTTAAAAGGTATTCTTAATATTTTATTTTAGTTTCCACCTTAACCTTGAGTTTTCAATTAAATTAAATCGATTATTCAGTTCTTCAATATATTATCTGTTTTGTTTATTATTTTAAATTATAGTTCCTTTTCTCATGAGTTAGATCAATTTAACCCCTCGCAAGCCAAGCGATTCCCCCATTATAATTTGATACTATAATACCAGCTCAATACCATACATAATATAACCCAAATATATTCCTATTTTTAACCCCATTACATGGTGGAGGTCCTATTCCCCCACTCAAATTGTATGAAACGAGGTGAAATTATCTTTTTTCTGGTTCACCCTGTAGACCATTTTTCCAATTTGCTCACTTTTTCCACTAGTAATGTTTTTCATCTCTATTGAAACAACATATCTATTAATTGTACAAGTACATTCTTGAAGTACATTCATCCAGTCTTTTCTTGCAAGCTGTAAAATATGAGAAGTAATGGAAGTTTTGTACATATCAGTACTGTGGGGTTATTATTCCCAAAAGTTCTCGCTCGGCCGGGCTGAGTGAGAATATTCATATCAAAGCTCATGGAAATTATATTGCCACTACTTCAAATCGCAAACATTATTGAATTGATTAGATAATTAAATCGTCTTTCGGAGGAGACGATAAGCCGTCGGTCCCGACTACCTAAAAAGTAGTCGTCCTCTCTCATCATCATCCCTCTCACTCATTAACCACGCACAAGCCTAAGAGCTTATGTGGTCATCACACTCAGTATTATTATATTTGAACTTTCCTTTGAATTTAAATATGCAATCTATAATAATCACTCCAAATCGATGATATTATCCATTCATTTATTCGTGAATACAATTTACAGATCATAATATGAATATGATTGAGATGAAACAACAACAGTCTAGGCTCAAAATTATTTATTCATTAATTTTAATAATTTATCTTCTTTTTCGACACGTCCATAAAATAGGTTATGTTTATACTGTTTAAAGTTCAAGTCTACAAGATCAATCAAACATTCATCTATCAAAGACTATTTACAACTATTTTAGCGTTAATGTGGCGACTAGTAGGTTATATAAGATAGATTCAGTAAGACCTCGTCCTACTAGATTCGGCAAGGAGCCCTAGATTTTGCGCAGAAATTCGCTGATTGGTGGGCGAGGCTGATTGGACGATGGCGCCAGAAGAAGGGCAGGAAAGAGAAGAATAATAAGAAAAAGAAAAACAAAAAGGAGAAAAATAAAGAGAAGTTTTTCTCTAGTTAGTAGTGGTGGTGGAAAGGAACGGCCAAATGATAGGACAGGCTTTGCTAACTTTGCTGCTCTGCTGATGAAGAGGATTTTCTCTTTTTCCACTTTCGGCGGTGGAAGGAGGAGGTGAGGAGGTAGAGGGGGCAGAAGAGAGGACCTGCGTGATGGCTGTGTTAATTACAAACGACGCTTCGAATGGACAGAGTCCCAGTTGGCGGCGGGGGGGGGCGCTTGAGGGGGGATTTTCTCCAGGGAGGTGCAACGGCGGGGGGGTGTTTTTCCAGCTAGGCCAGTAATTAGAAGCCGCCCGAACTTAGCAGTTTTCCACTCCGGGAAAGTCTTCTAAGGCCGCATGCTCGGACCTCTCCACTGCAAGGAAAACTCGTTTTTCTTCGGTGACTTTTTCTTATTTTTCTTCAACTTCTTCTTCTTCTTCTTCTTCTTCCCACTCAATCCTTTTACTCTCTTTTGGTCAACGTTCTAGTGCGCTTTGTCCTCGAAGAAGAGGGAAGATGTAGGATTGGAAGAATGTTAATATGAGGAATGAGACAAAGGGTGAACTACGGATTCATTTTTAACCTTGATAAAGTCGAATATAGATAGGATAAGGAGGAAGAAGCAAGAGATGAATGATGATGATTGAAAGCAAAGAAGATGATGATTATGATGGAAGAAGGAAGCAGACTAATGAAAAGTCTACGATACATTTTACTAAACTCAAATCTTCATCTACGATTATGTGTCTGAAATCCTTCTATCTTCACCACTTTCTCTTTCTATTCTTTTCCTGCATAATTTCATGTGTTTTACCTCCTTCTTTCCATATTTCCATTTGTCAGATAATCTTCTTCATTTTTCTCTTTTCCTTTATCTCTCCTCTGTTCCTCAGTACACTAGTCCTCATTCTGCTCATTTCCTCTTTTTCTTTACCTTCTTCCTTCCATCTTATCTTTTTCCTTCATTAATGGTATCTCTTCTCTACTGCTCCCTTTTTCCATTCACACTTGATATCTTGCTTTATCATTTTCCTTTTTCCTCTGCTTCCTTCTTACTTTTCCATCTGCTCTTCTTGCTTTTTCATTTCTCTCTTCCAGCCTCCTCTCTCATATTCATTTTCTAATCTTCTTCGATTTCTCTCTTTATCCTTGTCTTTATCTCTTCTTCGATTTCTCTCTTCATCCTCGTCTTTATCTCTTCATCATCATCAACCTCATCATCATTATCGTCATCGTCGTCGTCATCATCATCATCATCATCATCATCATCATGATTACACCCAGTATCTCATTTCCACCCCCACCTCCCCAACCACCAATTCATCCCCATCCCACCTACCAAGAAAACTCCTCGAAAGACATCCTTTCATTACCCCTCTTCCCATTGCAATCCTACTTTTCCCACTTTTCCTTGTTCCTCTTTCTCAACCTCCGTCTCGCTTTCCACCACCCCTCCCGCACTTTTCCCACTCATTCTTCTTAATCTAGAAGTTTCTCTCATTAGTCACCAGACCTCGCTGGCGTCGCTTTCAACTAATGATTCGCACAGTAAGCCACACCCTGGCACTCATTTATTTGCTTTGTCTTTCTCTCTCCTACCCCTCCTCATTCATCTCCTCTTCTTCTTCCTCTACCAAATTCCACCAATAAGAACAGCCCTCTGTAGACCCTCAAGAGCCTGGATTTCCACTGGCTCAATAAGAGTTTCGAATTGGTTTCTGCTCTAAGAAACCCAACTAAATTTTTATCTATCTCGCATTTAGTGGATGTTTGAAAAAGGGTTGGTTATTTCAAAAATTCTTAGAAACTCATTATGTAGAAAACCTGTTCAAATTCGTTCTTAACGTATAATCGCGGTATAAGTTTTAGATCAACAGTATGACAATCAATGACGTTTCATGTAGCTTTATAATTTGTGTATAATTCTTTGTATAAATAAATGAGTTGAACCTACAGTGTAATGTTAGAGAATCTATATTCCATATTGATTGATTGATTCTTCATCACAAATGACAATGTATTGCCGGGTCTTGCAAGACCCATTGCATACTAACACTACATTATAATGGAAACAAATGTACAATTAACATATTCATAAAATAAATATGTAGATGAGTCATATCAGCTAGCTATAGTTTTCATTAATATTCTGATCCAAATCGATCGCAAAGTTTGACTTTATTGATAAAAAAATCAATAAATAGTTCAAAATGGGAGAAAAGAAATTGATTGAGACCTGTGAAATATGATTAAGGCCGGTTTGGAATAAGATTTTTACTGTAGAGTTCATTAGTCAATAAGTTGAGTTTTTTTTGGTAACTGTCAAATTTAAAACATTGTTGCCCGGTTGCACAGCAGCCGGTTAAATTTTAACCGTGATTAATTCCACGTGAACCAATCATAGAAGGCCTTTCTGATAAGACGGCTTCTCTGATTGGTTATCGAGGAATTTATTACGGTTAAAATATAACCGGCTGCTGTGCAACCGGCACTCAGAGTAAGAAAGAGTACAGGCACTGACATGTTTAATCCTATTTCTAATGTTGAAAGTTGGGAGATGAAAATGAAATTCAACCTCATCTCATAGATTAAATGGAAAAGAGAACAAAAGTTTTCATTCTCAGAAATTCATGTTCTTCATGTCTGAACACAAACTCAAGAAGTTGAATTTGCATATAGATAGATCTAATTACCTCATTAAAATCGCTCTCAATAAAATATGAATGCGAACTAAGAAAAACTTATAACTTTTTTCTCATTCCGAAATTTACATTTCTAAACGTAGAAACGTTCAAAGCAACCAGGCTTCATTAAAACTTTCCTCATCCAATTTGGAGTTGCTCTAAATTTATAACTGAACTTCTGCAATGATTACTGCGAAATAATTATAAAGTTCGAGAAACAAGATTTCTTCTAATAAGTCTGCGCTGTACATTGGAGCGAAGTTATTTTTTCATCAAGAGAAGCTTCATCGTTGGATTTTTCTTAAATTTTCATAAAAAGAAAACTCTATTGGAGTAGGTTACAGTGGTAGAATAACTAATTAGGTTATTAAAAGCTACATGAAGAGAAACTGGGGTTAGAATTTAGCAAGAAATCTTCATTGTTTGATTTTCCTTCAATTTTTTCAACAAGAAAACTGTTGTAGTAGAGAAGGAAAGTCTAACTACTCGTAATTAGTCTATTGAAATATATTAAACGTTGGTGATATAATGACTGATACTTAGATATTTGTTGCTCATGTTGTTGTTTTTTCGTTATTTTTCTATTCAGTTTCATGATTCTATTGAAATATTTGTTCATTAATTGGATGACGCTAACAAATGCACAGTTTCCAGATAATATGAAATATCATAAAAGACATGAGTTCTATATATTAAGAAAAAAATCTCATTTGTCTTATCAAGAAAGAGACTTAATAGTATATTAAGTATTGAAAGTTCATAAAAATCGATGTAGCATTATTTTGTATATGTTATTCATTTTCTCCCTAGTTCTCATTCAGCTTTGACAATGAGATAGATAGACTATCACTAGGTCTACTTGTAGTGAAATATACTGCAATTTATTATGAGATAGACCCCTTTATAGTATCAGTATTACACCACACATATAACCAGTACCTTCATCAGCACAACAATATTATAATCTCCACACTCCACTAAAATTTAAATAATAATTGAGATCCCTTATCAGCCACAATAGGAATACGCGAATGACAAATCATTCAACCAGTGCTTCAATTTATTAACATAATGTTCTAGCAGATGATGGTGTACCGAATTCATGGCTTGCATAATAATTAATGGGAGCTTACACACATGGTGCATGACGGTACCCGACATACAGTCGTGCTTCTATGTAACGGAGTGATCCGTGGTCTAGTGGATAGAGTGCTTGCGTAGCAGCACAGAGATCCCGGGTTCAATCCCTTTCATAACCAAAAGTTTTTTAACCAGATCACTCCCGTGTTATCGGATGGGCACGTTAACTGTCGGTCCCGGCTGAAGTATGACAGTCGTAAGGCCCATTGACGGCTTAAATTATATATTCAAGCGGTGGGACCTTCCCGCAAGGGACTCCCCACCAACAAAAGCCATAAGAATTTACTTTTTTCTATGTTACATTGCAATCAATGGCAAATCTTAACACATGGTTTGGTTATTTGTAGTGCTGTAGATAATAATTAAGGACAACATACGAAGTGCATCTATGTGTAGCATAACAATAATTCATGGTTTCTTTGCAATTGCTGCCGTACTTTTATTGATGGCATTGCAATCAATATTATCTCACAGACATGATCAGATATTATCTCCTTTATATTATGTTATCTATCTATCTATACATATAAAAGCGAAATGGCACTCACTCACTGACTGACTGACTGACTGACTCACTCACTCGCAGAACTAAAAATTTACTGAACCAAAAACGTTCAAATTTGGTAGGTATGTTCAGTTGGCCCTTTAGAGGCGGACTAAGAAATCTTTTGGCAGTATTTGAACTCTAAGGGTGGTTTTTAAGGGTTTGAAGTTCGTCTTTTAGCATGCATATTCTTCTTATTCTCTTGATTATAATTGAAAAGAGGCCATACCATATGTTAATATAGAACTATAATCTAGAGAGAGTACCTCTTCGAAACAGTTGTTAACTGGTAACTAAATTAATAATTTTGTCAGGTAGGCATTAAGTTGAGTTGACTTTGTTAGGTTGGCACCAAGTTGAAGATTTAAATTGATGCATTTATCGCGGAAAAATTGATTGGGCACTGCTACTGCAATCAGAGCTATTCCTGATATTATATAATATTACTAGCCGTCAGGCTCGCTTCGCTCGCCATATCCGTTTAGCTAGACGTTTAGTCTGGACCCCCGACTGGATCGTCCTAACCTATGATAAAAATGCTCAAATGAAAAATGCAGGCGAGCGAAGCGAGCCTGCTGATCTCATCCTTGGACGATCCAGTCGGGGGTCCGCCCCCTGGCTAGACGGATATGGCGAGCGAAGCGAGCCTGACGGCTAGTTTTATTATAATATTATCTCACTGACACAAGGTTTGGCTATGTATTTTTTGTAGTATTATTAGTGCTAGTTAGTGTTCTTATGTATTGCATTATTACTAATGGAAGCTCACATACCGGAGTTTTGTTTCGCATTGTTATTAATGGCAGCTATCACACAGAGCGCGATATCACACGTGGCCATTTCAGTCGTCACGCATCTGTCGATAAGAAGACGAACGTGACGCAATCAGAATTCATTTCACGGTTGATCGGAGAGTCGCGGACTCGCCTGTTCGAGAGGGGTGATCCGATCGAGAAAGGGTTCCCTCTTTTGTCCTAGCTGAGTACTGTCATCCTCCCAATACAGAAATAAATCGATATTTTGTTTATCACTGCAATCAACGGCAGCTTACACACATGGGGTATGGAAGTAGCTCATAGCAGAGAGAAATTAGCGAAGCGTTTCTGTCGTCTATGCTCATAAACCCCAAACTCAATGTCAAAATTAATCAATGCAACCCCGAAGTACTCTTTAGAATAATTATTGTTGAAAACTATAGACCGTGAATACGTCTCGAAAATTAATAGATAGTACTACATCATGAATCAATGCAACCTTCAGTCTTGCGGAGTATAATGAATGTTGAAAATCGTAGACCGTGAATACATTGTTGAAATATTGGAAGATTTATATTGAGGACTCTTTTGATCCATGAAAAGAATTAATAGATAGACATATGTCATGAGTGATCGTTTGAAGAGAATAATCAATTGATCAAAATGATAAACCATGAACACGCTTCTGAAATTAATTAGTACATTATATTGAGGTCTTTTGAAAATTGTCAACGAGATCTTGTATATGTTATGCAGTTGAAATTTTAAAATTGTCAACAAAATCTTGTGAATCTTATTAATAATGGAATTATATGTATTTCATTATAACTTGTATAAGAGAATGAAAATAAGCATTTCAGACTTATACTAAATGAACCTCATTGGAGAAGCATCAATGCAATGTCAAGATCGAGGAACGTTATTGAAAATTCAGCAATTCAATCTTCAAGATCAAACTTACATAGCGTGGAGGTGGTCTTCAGAAAATTGTTAGTGTTCGATTTTACCGTATTTGTTTAAAATACATCTGGAAATATTGTAAATGTTTGTCAACTCTGAATCTTCAGAATATTCTAATACTGCAGATTCAAGTAGGTAGGCTGGGATGAATATGTTTTTGATAGTATTCAAGGAATCTTATTGGAGCATTTCCGAATATGTGACGAAAGTAGTTTCAGTTGTCACACCATTACCCATCAACTCAGTCAGTCACAGTCAACTACAAGTCTACTTTCAGTTTACCACTGATTTGTACATCTCAGCTACGGCACGATTATTCATCCATCACTCTTTATCAAACTAAAACTGTAGTTAATTCCATTTTACTAGAGATCATGATGTGTATTACAAAGTGAGAATTTGTTTTGTGTTTCAAAGCCTATTTTTTCTATTCAAATATATATTTGTTGGAAACATTCTCTATATTGATCATGCTTAACTACCATAATATCAATGCCAAAACCAATTTTCCTTCCCACACATAAATTCAAAAAACTACTTCTCTTGAGTTAGCTAATCAAATGTCGTCCTGAACTAGCTGATATTATTTTATATTTTTGAAGCATATTATGAATACATAGGATAAAGAGAGGAAAATATGAAGATGTGGCTTGCGGAGGAAAATATAGGTAATGTGGTGTGACTTGCCAAGTGATGCCTATTGTGTGCAGATCTTTGGTGGGTAATAAACTTCATCTGAGAGTGCTGGAGAGTCGACTGTATTTTGCATTATAAACTAGAAGAAGCTGAAAACAAGTAGTGTTGTGGCTGGAATGGAATAGAAGAGGAGGAGTGTGGATAAAGAAGAAGGAGAAGGAGGGAAAGAAGAAGAAGTAGAAGATGATGAAAAAGTAGTCGACTTGAAAAATAGGATAAAGAAGATGATTAGAAAGAAAAAGATTTGAAAGTAAAAGAATTAGGAAGAGGAGAAGAAAAAGAATAAGTAGAACAACAAAAACATCAAGAAGTAGAAGAAGGATAAGACAAACTAAATAAGAGAGGAGGAGACGGAGAAGAAGAAAAATAATTGGTTTAACACGTAACATACAGTATATAGTATATTGTACTTAATAAGTGTAAATTGAATAATACGATGATCCAAGCAAAATGAAGGAAAAATAATTTGAAATAATTCATACAATTCAACTAAAGCCTATTTAATAGGCTTATTTATCACCTCATCGAAGTGGATGGGTGAGGAAAGAAACATAACCACATCATGTTGAGAGAGAAAAATGAAAAAGAGCTGTTCTGTTTTATTAAGCAATAACCTGATGTATAATATCTTCTTCAACAATGGTCAACAATTCTCATCTTGATAGTTTATAAGATGATATTATGTCGCAAATAATAATATATTTCCGAAGGACCAACTATAAAATCCCAAAATGAATTATGAAAATAATAAATGATGTCCTTCAATTCCAATGCGTCCATACTGTGTGTAAAACGGTTCATTTTATTAAATGCGTTGACCATATGAGGTTTCTGTTAATGCCTTTGTATGATAATATTCATGACATCAAATTCATTTCTTAATATCTTCAACGTGATGCTATTTTTATTGTGCCGTATTTTCGAGTTTTCATTATTGTCCGTTTCTATTTTGTGTGAAACGTCTTCTAAGTTCCATTGGATTGCACTTCAAACTGTCAGTATTCCTTATTAATAACATGAAGGAATCGCATTCAATCAATGCTGACAGTTTGATGAGATGAATCTCACCATACTGAAAAACTATAAAATGTGCAGAAAACCCAGGCATTTATTTATTCTTTGATTGGATGAAAGATTACAATATCGTAGTGAAAAAAAACAGGTGCTTGCCCAAAACTCCAAAACTTCTTCTGTCCCTAAATTTATAAGGCAGACATTTAAAAATAAGGCAGCAATTTATCATAACTTGCAAACTTTGAATAAAGACCTAAGGTTCATAAAATGAGATTTTCATTCTGTATCTTATTGTATCATATAATTATAAACACACATTTTACACAGGTTTCTTCTCAATTAATTCCATTTTGTTTCAACACTATGCCATAAGAGCTCATCTAGCTTTGCCTGTTGCACTCTAGTGTAAATTTATTGCTGAGCTGAAGATTAAACTCATGAGTGACTAAAACCTTAGTGACTAAACCTTCGAACTATTAGTGGTGTGAACTTTACAAACCGCCGGGCTAAAATTCAAATGAAGATTAATGAAATTGAGAGAACATTAGATGTACTCGTTGTGAAGAACAATAATATTTTTCTTAAGACTTACTTCTTGGATTGGATGCAATAAAAAAAGTTCAAGTTAATTCAAAATGAGAATCTAGAGATTTTACAAAAATCAAATCAAATCAAGTTTTATTCAATGATATCGCTTACATGACAAATTCCATTATACAAATGATATATTGATAGATATATATTAATAGATTATACAAATGATAGATCATCGAATACAATTATACTGTTTGAAAAATCTTGTCTGCAAACAGGAGTGAAATACATTCAGAACTCAACTAATAATGCTTATCTATACACTCAAATGAAAATACTTATCCTAATTAAATTTAATTATCTTAATTCATCCCACACACACACACTTACACACACACACACACACACACCATGGAGAAATCATAATAATCATCAATAAAAAACTGAAAGAAATGAAACAAGTGACTGTCAAGTTGATATCCAAGAATGATAAAAAGCTCATTAATCTCAACCGGAGAATGATCCATCAACCGTAGGTGTAATTTAGATTTGTGAGATTTAAAATTATTTGAATTTCTAATCCACGGGCAGACTATTGAAAAAATTTAGGACCCAAGAAAATGCAGCTCTTTTGAAAGAGACTGCAATATGATCTGGGTGGAATTATTAACCCTCTAGTATTACCGCTTGTATTATAAGCAACATCCGCAACTCGATTGCCACTTAGCCTAAAGAACATGGAATGAATTTTGAATACATATAAATGACGCAGAGGCAATATAGATGATTCTCTGAAAAGGGGGTAAGAGTGAGCACGTCTACTTTCACCACAGATAACCCGAATAAGAGCCTTCTGCAATATGATAATTGGCATAAAATGTGATTAATATGTAGAGGCCCAACAAGAAATACCATAACTCAACCTGGACTGTATAAATGCAAAATACATGTTCTGAATAATTCTATTTTAGAAAACATTTCTGATTTAATAAAACTTTCTGATGAGAAGGAAGAAAACTTTCTTAGGAAAACCGGTTTTTTCATTCAATTTTATTTTACCTTTTATTCTTTGTATTATTACAAAAGGTTAATGATAAAACAGAAAGATTGAACCATGGTTCAGATACTGAACAAAAAGTGAATTTATACTTATTTTTCTCATCTCAATAATTTAATCTTCTAAAAAAAGGTTCTTTTGTTTCCTCTTCATATTTTCAATATTACATAGATGAATTTAAAATTCATGTACAATAATCAAACATCATGGGAGATGATATTGTTATTATTTATTCAAGTTAGATGCAATCATTGATTCCAACAATATTATGTGTTAGTGAAAATTTTCGAAGAATAATATTTTAATATGCAAAAGGAATCAAATGAGTACAGCCCAAGGTCCTGCCCTAGTTATTACGCTTCAAATTAATTCAAATTCACAGTATGTTGTCTGGTTAGGTTCCATTCAAATATGAATTATGCGAGGTGACATTGTTGATAGACATTAATCTCAATCATCGATTGTAATGCATGTATTATATGTGTTTCAGTGAGACTTCACTTTACACTGTCAGCATATCTTATAAATAATATCACTGCTTCCCATATGACCAATGCTGAAGTGAATCTTAGTCTAGTAAAATTCTGACACTGATATTATATAATAATTGTTCTATTTTATTCTGAATTTTACTGTTCTCTATTAGAATATTGATTTATAATGTTCTTTGTTGCTTTTTCTAGGTGAGTGATTCGATTTCTTCACAATCGCAAAGACCGTGAGTTGAATCAATTTTTGTTAATTTGTTTTGTTCTTGAACTCTATTCGTAAGTAGGTTGTTTTTGATCATTATATCAACGTCACAGTATTGAGTGATTAATTCATCATCATTTCTGTCACTTATTTATTCATCGATTCTGAATGATCCGGTCTCGCGATCTTAAACTCAAAACTTAATGTCATCGGCAAGCATAAAAAAATCAAGAATGATTCCAGATATGATTATTTTTTCAAATTCATTTATACGCCATCAAACCAGGCAATTCACAAATACAGTATAATCATACGTCAACTACTTATAATAATATGGAAATTTATTATTAATAAAATAACGCTCCAAAATTCAATACTAATCACATTGTATTCCATTTCTATCACTTTTTGAAAGATTTGAAATATTTCCAAATTGATTGATAGTTGATTGAATTGTTGATGGACTAAGATCTCAACATAAGAGTATTATAATATTGTTTTCAGATTGATTTCTACACTGTTGTTATAGTTAGAACTTTTGTTATTTAACAACTCACTTATCGCTTTACTATCTGTGAATCTGCAAATAAATATAGAAAACAATTTAATGTTCTCCAAGGTGGAGTCTTCACAATGCCCTAAATGGCATCAGCCAATGAGAGCGCTTTGTGGGCGTGGACTCGTACGTGATTGGCGGAAGTTGATAAGAAGAAGAAGAAGGATAGAAGGAGTAATGTAAAAGAATAGAAGAATATTGTTAATCAGGAATCATGGCGTTGTTTACTTCATTTGCTCCGCAAATTTAGAAAAAAATATTAAAATTAGGTAAAGCCAACAAAAGTAACATTCTAACTTGAAACAGAAAAAGAGAGATCAAGTCCAAGAAGAACATAACAAGTATCAAAAGAGAAAAGGAGATGTTTAGAACAGTACACGATTTATATTCGTACACCAAAAAATAGACTAGGAAACAGGGGTTCAATTATAATTTTTGTTAATTGTTAGAAAATTTGAAACAGATTAATAGAGGTGAAGTAACAAGTAAACATTTTAAACAGATTAATAGAGGTGAAGTAACAAGTAAATTCTGACTAAGAAACAGGGGTTCAATTATAGTTTTTGTTGATTGTAAGAAAATTTGAAATTAATAGAGGTGAAGTAACATGTAGAAAAAGAACATGACAATTAATAATTAAACTGAGGAAAATGTTCAAATGCACTATAAGATTCGCTTCTCTAGAAGAAAGTATGCAACTTAGGGGAACAATGATAGTTTTGTAAGTTGTAAGATAACTTAATACAGATGAATAGGGGTTGGAGAAGCAAATAGAAGAAGAACAGGATAATAAACATAAAGGAGACAGAGGATAGTGTTAAGATACGCGCCAACCCATAGCCAGGTGTTCGAGGCGCACTTCACTAGGTGTGTTAACCAAGCAGTAAAATATTACTTCACTCGCGGCTCCTAAATCACAGGCCGGTTAAATTACATTTTACACATACTTGCACTCAGGCTCACACACCCGTGGCCTGTCTGTCTGAGTATTAACTGCAAACTGCAAATGTAGTTGACTGAATTCTCAAATCTAATAGAATTATTTGATATCGAAATGAAAATATCATAATTGAGGGTTTCAGAAAAATGACCTGTGAAACATGACCTGTTCGTAAACCGCGTAAAGCATATTTGTATCAAAGGGAGTATTGTAAGTTGTAAGTAATGAAGTACAACTTGACAAGACTTCCACAATCATACCAAATTGTTTTAAATTAGAAAAAATATTTTTTTACAACTGGGAATTTGTAGAGAATGTCGTTGTACATGTCATGCTCGAAAAGTTTTGGTTTATTATGTATACTACAATGTAGTGCAGTGAGTTTGAACTGAACTTTCAAGTTGAGTTTTTGGTTTAGTAAAAAAATATTGAAATATAATTTACAAATCTTAAAACATTCCTGTGTAACACAGAAAGCTATGTCACACAAGAGAAACAAGTCCAACCAATTTATTTCCTACATCAAATTTAATGTTATACAATCTAGTCGATGGCTTTAGGTTTTTGCTTGCCTTCAAAAAACTCACTTATATGAATTCACTGTGTCATATTACATTGAATGCTCAACATTTAAGAGAAGATTATTTATACTCGTTCAGTTGAATTTAAAATTTGTAATGGAATAAATTAAAATTCAAGTCTACTAAATTTAAAGGTTCTTATGGATTCTAAAGGTGCGTACAGACTTATGCGCTACAAACACACTCATTTCTCTTTTCATCAGCTGATTCTGAACTTATTATATCAATCTGTATTTGTACAGAAACAGTATAAGGTTCAGATAATATAATAAGCATAGCATCAGCTCGTGAAAAGTGAAAAGCTCATCTTCGTGGCGCATATGTCTGCACGCACCTTCTGATCGGATAAGACTGAATCAAAGTTTAGAATCATATACTTATATTTGTGATTCCAATATTCATGACAAATTGAAACTATAGATCACTAATCAAAACTAGATCACAAATGAAATACAATAATGAAATCAATAACATACAAAAGTTTAAAGTAAACTTATAGCTAGTTACATTTTCATGTCTTGGTAGCACAAAAGTCAAACGACAATAGCAAATTATTCTACGAGTATTTGTCCATGATAGGAGATGGGACGCTGCTGACTTCAAGTTAGAAGAAAAGCGTGTCCGAGAAACGTGCTCACATTGAAAGACGACGGATGATAGAGATGAAGAGCAAAGACAAAACTGATGAAAATGAAGATTGTCACCCGTGAATGCCATCTGTCAAAATATCGTGATAACGTCACGATCATCCTCCACAGAATAATTCATCTCCGTTTATTATCATTACTGCAAATAAACAATTGTCAGCTCACAAATAATTCTGAATAGTTTAGCCATCTATCTTTTCCCCATCAAGGTAGTTTTCCATTTCACGTTCACAACACGTGTATCATGATGGACAAAATATGTGATTCTAGTATGTGAATCACAAATAATGTGATAATTCTAATATGTGACGGACGAGACAAATTGAAACATTTATCGTAAACTTTTTGACTTTGAAACAATGACTATTAAATTGATGACTGACCATCTGTGTGATGACGTCTGGGATTGATTATAGTGATGGACCAATCTTCCACTGAGGAAGTTATTTTTGAGTGTATTTCTAGGAATCAATTTGGTTGTAAAAATAGTAACGGTCAGGATTTTGCATAATTTGTGTTATTCTTGGACCGTGTATTGGATGTTCAATGGATTAGTTTTGGAATTTTTATTCGTCTCAATGACTTATATAAGCATCTACTCTATCCAGAGTATGGAAATGTGGAAATAACCTCACTCTGAATCTCATTAGAGCTTTGGTATTCTAAATTAGGAGAGAAATAATTTTGTGTTTTATTTTGAATTATTGTGTTTCTTGAAATAATATCCTATCAAGTTGAATTACGAATTATTCTAATCTCAGTAAAATAATGATTCTATCTAGAGTAATACACGTTAGTTTAGAATTTTGGAGAAATCTCAGCGATTTTGTACCCTTAAACTATTCCTTGACGAAAATTATAAATCAAAAGATAGCAGTTCATAGCTTCAGAATCAAGTTTTTTAGGAGGCTCTGGTGTGTATTAGGATGAATGAGTTATTGATAATAAATCATCCAATATTATGCGATTATATAGCTTAAGTGAGAATAATCCAGAGTTGAATCTTGCATTAAGTCAGATAATTTCAAACTTCACTGTAGTCTATTTCAAGTTGATTAGAAGATTGATCAAATTGAATTATGTAAAAGCATAGAAAAAAGAATTCTTCTATTCGTTTGTCTCTGGATAAAAAGTTTGTATCTGGGGACAAACGATATTGGTTTGTCTCTGGTACTTATTATCTGGTATACTTGAAAAAGTTTGAGAATTTTCAATTTTTATTCAAGCTGTTGCTGCTAACAATCCACTGCGAGTCTAAAATATGACCTTCGTTTTTCATATTTCGACTCTGATGTAGAGTATCAGATCCAGACTATCTTCAAGTCCTTCAGAGTATCGTTGTTCGTATTGTTAGAGGAGACGAGTACAGTGTTGCCAATTGGAGAGACTACAACATCCGTTTGGCAAATGTCCCTTGTCAACTGACAAGAATGTGTTTGTCCTGATTATAGGATGCTCCTCCAAAACCGACCAGTGAAAACGGATAATCAGAACATATCCCAAGTTCAAGAGAATTTGCTTTGTTTTGTTTCTTGGAAAGCACGTTCGCTAAATTGCGTGCTAACTACCAATATTATCATAGAAAGAACGAGAAAGAGGAATAGAAGAACATAGAAAATTATGTGAAGGGCACGAAGAAAAGAGAGAGGAAACGAAGAAGAATAATATGGAATTTGCGTTATTACGGTTTGTATAATGTGTAAATAGCCTTGTATACAACTGCAGAATACTCTCTACTTTAAACTTGTAACTCTACAGAACGCGCGAAACAATAAAAGCAGCTGACTATTGATGATGCGCGTCGGCTGCAGAAGATAATCAACGCAGTCAGAAACGCGTCTCACATGTATAATCTATGAGTGTTGATGGGCAGTTGGTCAGATCGTTTGCTACCGGCAAATTTTCATCGTCTACATAATTTTCTGGAATTATTCAAATTTCGCGCCTCGCGCGTCAGTTACAAGATGGCGGCCGAGGGTATATGTATTAGAAATATACATAGAAATGGGGAGATGTTGGTGGCAGTACTCTATAAATATAGATTTATGGTTAGTGTGTATCTCTGAGGATGGCATTCCTCATGGAGATAATGGTGGGTTGTTTTGTTTGCGCAAAGATTGTCGATTTTACGAGTTTTGTGCGCATCTTGAATAGGTTGGTTTAACACCGGTTGCTAGATTGGGTTCAGTTGGTAATGTGGGTTTAGATTGTAAATTTAGTGAAGTTCAAGATGGTAGTCGGCTGAAGTAGTGTTAGGTATGGATGGAATTTCAAATGACGGGATGCTATAGATTGTAGCCCATTTATATGAATCTACAGATTTAAGTATTCTTATCTCTAAGTAATTCAAGAAGTAGATTCAGGAAGAGAATTAAAGTGGAGGAAGAATAAATTACTGCATTCTAATGCTTATTTTCAATAAGTAACTCTCAATAGATTTGTTCGTTTTATTTTCATTTGAATATTTAAACATTATAATTAATACAGTTTAGAGCAAACGAATAAGCAGTATTACATGCTTATTCGTTTGCTCTAAACTGTATTAATTATAATGTAGACTATTGAATGTGTGTGTAATCTATTCAGGTTGAACTCTACCTATTTTGACTTTGATACAATTTCACAATTCTCATGAATTTGAAACTTTTATGGAATTGTTAGATCTTGAAAATTAGGCAAAAGACTGATCCAATAACCACTATAGATCATGAGGGAGTAACAATTAATACTAGCGTACGTTATCACTATTTATTTATTCACATCAATAAAAAAATTACAATGTAAATAATTAAAAGTATAAAAATAACTCTACCTTCACTAAAGTTAAGATCAATATCAACAACAAAATAAACAACAATTTAGGGCAACCACGATTAGGGCAACAATTTTATCAACAACGATTTAGGGCAGAGGCTTACAGCTTTATGCCCAAACAAGCCTCATTGAAAATCAATTGTTTACATAAACAGAAACTAAATTAATAAGAAAGAAATGGAAAAATAACAATAAAATGGTTTGGAATGAACATTATAAATGGAAAATAGAGCAATTTGCGATTGGATTGGCAAACAAATTGAATAGCTTCCACTTTAACATTTGAACCAATCAAAAGCTAGCAAATAGGAAACTTCACAACCAACCATTGACCAATCGGGCTTCTAGTTGAATGTTGAATTCGCAGGAGTGGTCTACTAAGTCATCAATGCAACTCTGATTGGTTAGTATTTTTAAGGAATTCCATCAACAAATTGGGAAGCAAGATTTACAAAAATACGGCATTCATTTACCTTCGGACCTAAACTATATTTCGTTCGATGTAACGCAGTTTTTAGAGGAAAACTCTTCAAATTTGTGTTATAATACGTTTTTTTAGCTCTGAAACAACCAAAAACAATTTAAAAATGACAGATCTTGAGCAGTTGGAAAAAAATTTCCTCAATGGATTTGAATTTCGAATCTGGTTGTCAGAACGTTCTAGAATGATGAATACCGGATGAATTCTGTTGAAATTCATTTCCTGTTCACTCAGTCAGTATGTAATGTGGACAAAGTGATCGGTGATAATTCCATGATGAGGTTATTGTTTGTATTTGACTTACTAGTCTTTTTTCAGTTGGATGGTTTTGACAGATGGATGAGTCAAATGAAGTGCGGTGGCTGTATTTATAATGGGACGACTGTATGTTGTATTATTCTCGTATGCTGGACATGTTATGAATATGCTGATTTGACAAAAGATGAATTGCTGTCAATCGATGGCTGGTATCTGTTTGGATGTAAATCAATAGAGAGGACAAAGAAGGAAAAATTGAAGAGGACATGGTTGAAGAAAAGAGATTTCTAGGAATAGGAAAGGTTCAGATTAGATTGAAGTAATTTATGTATGTTACAATATTTACTGGTTTATACACTAATTTAAATTAAATTATGGTTATCAAAGACTTGTTATAGGTTATCAAAGACTTACTATTCTTTCAAATTATTGTGAATTTAAAATTTCAAATGTTTGTAACATAGGCTACTGCTTTTTGTGAATAAATACTTTTTTCATTCATTAATAATAATTATTCAACGAATTTTATTAAGTATAAAAGTATAAGGGGAGAGAGGATAAGAACAGGAATGATGAGGGAGGGTATTAGTATGAGGGGTATGATGATAAAGGGAAGGGCACATACTCGTAATAATTTCAACTTGAGCTTCTGCATAAGAGTGTCAAGTGGTCAAGCAAACATTTTATAAATTTCATTATTGAGAACCTTTTAACCATTTCCCAACCAAACTGTTGAGCTGGATTCTCAAACAACAGTGACGACAGTGGACAGTGAAAATATAATTCCCATTGGCCTATTGCCACTCAGCCCGGCCGAGTGAATATGAATAGTACCATTAGAGCTTATGGGAATTATATTCTCACTCTGTTCACTGTCACTGTTTTGTGCGAAAATAGCTTTATTTGACTATTTTCATTAGAATTTATGTCTTTTTCCAGCATAGTTTATCAACTTTGATCAGTGGTTATTAAAAAAAGTGATAACTATTGATGAATTCACATTTGTGAATGACATTCTGGATTCGTGTTCGTCTACGATATACTAAGTGTGAGTCAACAAATGGGGTACTTGACCAAGAATCGTCAAACTAATTCGTCAGGTACTTCCCAAAATACTCAATTGAAAGGTAGAAGAATTGTAATTGAACATTGAAACCTTGTTATTTTCAATATTTTTCAAGACACATAGCCGACAACCAAGATTTGATCGAATATCACTAAGTTGGATTGACCTTATCATTATGGATTAACCTTGACTGCCGTTTGTGCTGTACTACTGCAGTCACTGACTGTGGAAGGTCACTTTCGTTTTCATTGCATTCGTCTGGGCTGGCGACTCTATTTTCTGTTTTGCCATTTATAACCGTATTCTGTTATGTAATATGGCAAGGGAGGAAAATAAAAGCTAAAGAAGAAGGGAAGGAGAAAGCAGATGGAGCTGAATGGACGAGTGAGTGAAAGAGGAGGAGCGAAAACAATTATTGTATAACCGATATTTTGATGCCATATATTTCGGATTGGTTTCGTAAAGGAGTTATAGTGACATTGTTTTTGTTGCGACGATTTTGGGAGTTACGAGATGTGACTGATTTCGATGTGACTGAATAACTCACATCAATATACTTTTACAAGTTATTGTTTGTAGGACGTTAATGCTAGTGAATATTTTTTGGATAGTAGCTCTCTCAGAGATTTCTTCTAGCTTATCTCCCTTTTATCAATATTTGCAGTGGAAGTCTTCGGGATAGTTGATAGAATTGGTTTGGTTTACGTTTAATAATTATTACATGTTCATTATCATTCATTAATGCAATATCTAATTCACATTTCTGTATTCATAGTAATTCTATTTAGTAAATACTTAATTATTGTTGGCAAATGAAGTTGACAATGCAATATAGTCTACTCATTCCAATTCCCCCTTCATGATTAATTTTTTGTACCATTTTACTTATTTTCCATTTTTTTCCTATTTTCAATTTTCTTATTCCCATTCCATTCTAATCGAAATTGAATTAAATTTAAATTTATTGGCAAATAATGCTACAGACATTTCTACAATCACAAAATAATAACAATAATAAAGTTAACAAAAGTACAAAATTTTAGAAGTATACAGTACAATATAATTAACGAGATCATGTGATAATATTAAGCAAAGTAATAATGAAATTTTGGCTCTACTGGCAAGAGTAACACTATAGTGTCTTTTGAGAACCTAAATTCTCAGACAACTATAATCAAGTTTGGAAATCATGCGAGACCCCGATGGTGGAGGGGTTAGTGAAATTTCTAGTACTATTCTAGTGGTGAGGAATCCGAAATAAAAATCATTTGACGATTGATTGCCTCTATATTAAATATTTAAATTCAAACAACACTTTACAATAAATACTTTCTTCAATTAAAGATTATCTTTGTCTTTAAGAGACCAAATTTAATTGTATTTACGTCTTTAAGAGACCAAAATCTAAGGGACATATTGAATTCTGATGGGGAAAGATCAAGTACTCATCTTGTAGTTGTCGTCGCGATGTCCGGAGTCCCTGGCGGAGATGGATGAAGGGTGAAGATGATTGGTTGTCCTCCAGGAATGTTCAGGCGTCGCGGCGACAGATCCAAAAGGGAGTTAGTCTTGTTCTCTCCTCATCAGCGTTCAATGACGTACGATTCCATCCATGATTGGAAGAAGTCGCCGGCCCTTTTACAATGGAATTTCTCAGCCCGATACAGAAACCTGATGACAAATTTACAACAGAATTAGAAACACAATAATTACCAATATCTAATAGGATTGTATTCAATTGATGATCTAGGTAGATCATCAAATAAATACAATTCACCGCTTCCTATGAGGAAATAAATAATATTATTAACATACATAAATCGAACACTTCCACTTCCAAATTGATAAATTATATTCAATGACAATAATAAAAATACTCACCCAAAAGGGGTATTGAAGATCCAACATATAGAGGGAATCAATCGTCATTTATTAATTCAATCCCATTATTATATTCTATAAGGGGGACTTTACCTCTAAATTACAATTACATTAAATGTCCGATTTACTTGGACAATCAATCTCCTGGAGAGAATGAGAATGTACCCCCAAACGAAAACATATTACTGGAAATTGTAAGAAAATCTCAAGAAACAGTTAACACTATGACGGCTGGGATTAGAATGATCGCTCTCCTAGTTTTCAGAGGCTTCCAGACTGATCAGTTTTACCATTATTACTTAAAATATTTACCCGATCGCCTGTGAATTTCTCTTCGCCCACTCTCTTTCTCCTCAGTAAATAAGGAAGGTGATACGTTCAAGCAAGAAGGAAACTAGGAGAGAAAAGTTATTTCCCTTTTGCAAGTTTAGAACTATGGGATTGATTCAGCATACTTCTGGCGTCTAAATCTGTCGTGAGTATAGTTAATTCCAAGTGGGATCGTGGGTACCAAGGACTTTAATAAGATTCTGATCATAATTTTAACGATTTTAGAAATGCTGGCTAAGTTGCCAATGAACAAGAATAAATTTACTATCTTCATGGGAACTGAAAACTACTAACTTAACATAGAATAAATTCCATTTAATAACTCAAAATTTTGGTACAACACTTGAGCGCCAGTAGTGAGTTCAATTAAAGTAATTGTATAATATTATATACATGTACAAGAATAAAAGAGTACAAGTTGAGAAAGTTTAGTTGTTATTAAACAAAATTAACAGAAATAGAATAAAAATAATATAAGAATAGGAAGAACATTGGACAACAAACAAAGTAATCAAGTAATATTGAAATAGATGCTTGCTCTCATCTACTTATCAATTTCATTTTTCAGTTTTTTTGAAAAAGATAAATTTCAATTTTCGTTGAAATTCTTGGCATTGGCTGTGAAAACTGTTCGATATATTTTTATAAGTGTACATCTATCTGAGGTTATTTACATAGATCTGTCGATTCCTTCTTTATTTAGTACAAACCGTTTCTGCCCATGCACGAATCTTCAGTGATGAAATAAAACAGAAATCAATTGTTCTACGAAGCGATTGAAAATACTGTAAAACGTTGATTTAGTGCACATTTAGTAGTCTAGAATCTAAATTGAGGAGTCAGTTTCTGTCTTGTGTTCAAAAGTAACACTGATTAAAACTAGGAAACTGATTCTTGGCCACACAGGGCTCTCCAGTGATTCTTTGGTCTCCAAGTGATTTGAAATTATTAGTGACTTTTAAATTATTCGAGGAAGATATCGAGCATGATGGTGAATAACTGCAAATTATATGTTGTCTTTCGAGTAGAAAATCTAGTTGAAATGATTTTTTAGTATTATTAGCTGATATTAGAATGATTTTTTAGTTGAATTATTTAACCTTTGAAGTTATTGGATTCTAATCATGAAATATTGAAATTCTGGTTTACGTTTTTATTTGACAGGTTATATTAGTTTATTAGTAGCTTTGAGAAAATATTGGCATCGGCACAAATCCTACACAAGAAAAGATTTTATGAAAAATGTTGAACCTCACAACCAATTTGAATTCTTTGACGATTTTATGAAAATGTGGAACTTCATAACCAACTGGAATTCTTTGAAAACATCAACACCGATAATATGGCGGAGGACTTTTTGAAATAGCAAGGCGTGCTGCAGAGTAATAAAACAAACCCAATAACTCTTCTACATAATATTTGAAATCATTGCAATCATCCTCTGCCCGGCGATGCCCCGCACTGCACTGCACTGCTTTCAGGTGTTTTCGGCCGTTAAAGTTGATTTGAAGCCGAACCATGTCTGCAAGAAAACATATTCAAAGCCACTTTTTAATGGCAGTGTAAATTACTTGCTGCTAACCGTTTTATTACCAAGCTGTGCAGATCTGGAGTACGGCAGGAGGAGGATGAGGGGGGAGAGAAGAATGAGGAGGTGGAGGAGAAGGAGGCAGAAAATGAGGATGAGAAACATGAGGAGGAGGAGGATAAGAAAAATAAGAAACAGGAGAGCAATGATGACTTAGAAAAAGATGAATAAGGAGGAGAAAAAGAATTAGCGAAAGATGGATGAAGTAACAGTGGAGAAAAATGAGGAGTTGGGGAAGAAGGAGCACGAATAGTAGGATGATAAGGTGAATAGGTGGATGAGAAGGGGAAGAAGTAGAAGAGAGATGGAGGAGTAGGAGAGGAAGACTAAAGAAAACGAGAAAAAGAATAATATTTTGAAAGAGAAAATATATAAGAAGGAGAAGAAGGATTTCGTTAAGAATGATTAAAAAAGTTTTATGTTAGTGGTGGTGAAGGGGGAAGTGGGAGGAAGAAGAGGAGGATAATCACGAATATGAGGGTGAAGAGAATGTAGTGGGGGAGGAGAAGGAGGAGAAAAATAAACTGATGAAGGTAATGTAGAATTAGAAAATGGAGAACAGAAACGAGAACAAGTAAACCGAAGGAGGAAATGAAAATAAACACATGGATTGAGCAGCACGTGAAAGGAATAATAGAAAGTTGAAGATGGAGAAATAAAGAAGAAGAGGAGAAGGTTAGTAATGAGAAGTAAAGGGAGGAAGACAAGAAGAAGAAGAAGAAGAAGAGATAAAAGGTAATGAAGCAGGAAAATGAGGAGGAGAAGTAGTAGAAGAAGATAAAGATCAAGGAGGAGTAGGAGGAGGAGGAGGAGTTGGAGAAGAAGAACCATCAGGAGGAAGAAAAGAACAAGACGAAGAGGAACAAGAAAAAGGAAAAGAAGAAGAAAAAGAAGAAGAAGAAGATGTCTGAGAAGAATAATAAGAATTAGTAACTACCACTCAAGACGAAATCTGCTTGGCTACTTTGTAAAACCTTCATAAATTAGCTGTTGTCAGACACCCCGTATGCCAGTCGTTTTATTGGGATGCACTTCTGGTGCCTGTGCGTATGTGTGTGTGTGTGTGTGTGTGTGACTACACTTTCAAGTGAAGTCCGAAGTCCGCGCAACTTATCCGGATGGTACTTAAATATTTGACTGACCTTACACACAGTGTACTTTGCCGGCCAGCAACTAAGTTTTTATGACTTAGCGACTGACTTAGTACACTTCACGTCATTAACGCAGAAATTAAGCACCGAGCGGTACTTAGAACTTGAGCCACAAAGTAGGCAACTTATTGGCGGGCGGTCCCACCAAGCACAATGAAACAAGTCCGCATGTAATTATTGTTGCTTACAAAGTACAAACTCATTCCAGATTGTAGTATTGTGATATTGTAGATGATTTTTCTGTCCTCGACCTTTTACTGTAGACCCTATCTGAGATTACGTTTTTGAAGGAGTACGAAGATTATATTGCAGGACATTCCACAATAAATGTTGGTGAATAGAACTAATATTTTCTCGAAGTATTTATTGTATACTTGAGTTTATTATTTGTATTGTTTATTAAATTATTTAATTATTAGCAATCACAAAGGACTAGTACTACATGCTCAACAAAACCAAAAATCCGGTGTGGTACACTCACACAACTTTCCTTGCTCATTGATCTATAAGCCTCATTCTTAAACGAGGATAATCTAGGGGAATAACATTATGCCGATTGGCGGCTAAATAATTTTATTAAAACTACGATTATACTATTGTTATTGTTTTCAGAGTACATTTTCGTTTGTTTGAATTATGAAATTTGAGGATTTTTTAGAAGTTGTCAAAACAGCTATTCTACTAATAAAATATCGACGTGTGTTCTTTTGAATAAACTGCTCTACCTACCTACCTCAAGCACGAGAAGGAGGTTACGAAGTAAATTTCTCAAGGATGGGTGGACCCCCTGTTAGTTTCTCAGGGAGGAGACTCATGCTAGTTAATAGAGCTGATATATAACTATACAGGGTATGAATTTAAAAAAAAAATCGGTCAAGTCATTTTTGAGAAAATTATGAAAAACATGGTTTTTAGTGATTATCCTTCATTTTTCTTAAGAAAAGCTTATAAATATAAAGCTTTTAAAATGTTTCTTAAGATAGCTTATAAATAGCTATCTATAAATTAAAAAGTATAAATTTGAAGAAAATCGTTGGAGCCGTTTTCGAGAATACCGTGAAAAACATGGTTTTTTAATAATTATCCGCCATTTTTCTCAAGAATATTACGGAGCTCCTGCAATTTTCCCAGAAATGAGACTCATGTCAGTTGATATGGCTTATAAATAGCTATCTATGGTATAAATTTGAAGAAAATCGTTAGAGCCGTTTTCGAGAAAACCGTGAAAAACATGGTTTTTTAGTAATTATCCGCCATTTTGAATTCAATTTCATTGAATTTCTTATTGTCGGATCCTCATGGTATAAGGACCTTAAGTTTGAAATTTCAAGTCAATCGGTTGATAAAGATCAAGGAGGAGTAGGAGGAGGAGGAGGAGTTGGAGAAGAAGAACCATCAGGAGGAAGAAAAGAACAAGACGAAGAGGAACAAGAAAAAGGAAAAGAAGAAGAAAAAGAAGAAGAAGAAGATGTCTGAGAAGAATAATAAGAATTAGTAACTACCACTCAAGACGAAATCTGCTTGGCTACTTTGTAAAACCTTCATAAATTAGCTGTTGTCAGACACCCCGTATGCCAGTCGTTTTATTGGGATGCACTTCTGGTGCCTGTGCGTATGTGTGTGTGTGTGTGTGTGTGTGTGACTACACTTTCAAGTGAAGTCCGAAGTCCGCGCAACTTATCCGGATGGTACTTAAATATTTGACTGACCTTACACACAGTGTACTTTGCCGGCCAGCAACTAAGTTTTTATGACTTAGCGATTGACTTAGTACACTTCACGTCATTAACGCAGAAATTAAGCACCGAGCGGTACTTAGAACTTGAGCCACAAAGTAGGCAACTTATTGGCGGGCGGTCCCACCAAGCACAATGAAACAAGTCCGCATGTAATTATTTTTCCTTACAAAGTACAAACTCATTCCAGATTGTAGTATTGTGATATTTTAGATGATTTTTCTGTCCTCGACCTTTTACTGTAGACCCTCTCTGAGATTACGTTTTTGAAGGAGTACGAAGATTGTATTGCAGGACATTCCACAATAAATTTTGGTGAATAGAACTAATATTTTCTCGAAGTATTTATTGTATACTTGAGTTTATTATTTGTATTGTTTATTAAATTATTTAATTATTAGCAATCACAAAGGACTAGTACTACATGCTCAACAAAACCAAAAAATGACTGCTGCCACATATCTCCCCCTTTCTTGCACTTTCTCGTAACTCTCACTCTCTCTCACAATGTCCAATGCTCCGCCAATTTATGTAGATGCATAACAATATTATCTATTTTATCTATAGTTATACAAATTGCTTTTTTCATATCATAAACAGCTCAATAATTATTTTCTTAATTTATATTTTGTAAATTTATCTTTAATTTTGCTGTATTGTAAGCTATTGTATATAAGTGTATAATCCAGTATATATATATATAAAGTACACAATCAATCAATCAGTCACTCCCTCTCGCTCTCTCTCTCTCTCTCTATCTATATATCTCTCTCTCCCTCTGTACTTTCTGCCTTTTAACACTCTTTATTTCTGTATTGTAACATACATTACTGAAGAACTCCAATATAATCCAATCTTATCTCTTTCTATCTTCTTCTCTTTTTTTATATATATTTCTATATTTATTTATCTTTCTATCTCTATATATGTCGCGTTCTCTATCTGTCTCCCTATCTCTATTCCTTCTCCTCTTTAGATTCCTTCCTCCAAATTACAATTTCCACCTCGCCTTCATCATATCTTCCTCTCTGTCAGTCAGAGAGTGCCTTAACGGCTTGCAAAAGCTTTTATTAAGTTGTTGGACGTCCTTAATGTGTCCCATTAAGATGGTCATTAAAACTGTCCAACAGACCCTTATTGTGTAGTATAGCATTATGATGCGCTGGAGATTTCCTTGTCCGTGATTTCTCATGTAGAGTTGTCAGCTGATTGTACCTTCAAAAATACAGTCTGGTGCCAGATATAATAGACCTCGAAAATAACCAAAGAAGTTGGTATGTGCTCCATAAAAAGTTTAAAAATCTGGTGTGGCGCAATCACACAACTTTCCTTGCCGTTATGAAAATTTATCATCTGACGCTAGTGTTCCCGGGCATCTCATTCAAAGATCCAAGCCAGCTGGTGACAGGACAATAAGGCTGGAGACACACGAAGTTTGCTCTCTTCATATTGAATGATTTAATAGAATCAACAGTTTGTAATTGGAATAATAACATTTTCTCAAATTTTCGAGCTTATTTTCAATTTTAGGTGAAAATGTTACTGAACATTAATTGTAGAGATTCTCATGCTCAATCTTTTCCACTCGAAATTTTTTGTTTGAATTGAATCTGAAGCCTGATAATTGAGAATCTAAAATCAAACTTTGCATAGATGAGGCGGAGCTCCTGGAATTTTTACAGATATGGGACTTTTGGCAGTTGATAGAGCTTATCGATGAAATAATGGTATAACTTTAATCAAAATCGTTGGAGCCGTTTTCGAGAAAATCGCGAAAAACCCTGTTTTTGACAACATTTTCGCCATTTTATCCGCCATCTTGAATTGCATCAGATCGAAATTGTTCGTGTCGGATCCTTATATTGTAAGGACCTTAAGTTCCAAATTTCAAGTCATTCCGTTAATTGGGAGATGAGATATCGTGTACACAGACGCAAATACACTCATACACACACACACACACACACACACACACACACACACACACACACACACCACACACACACACACACACACACACACACACACACACACACACACACATACATACAGACCAATACCCAAAATCACTTTTTTGGACTCAGGGGACCTTGAAACGTATAGAAATTTGGAAATTGGGGTACCTTAATTTTGTTCGGAAAGCAATACTTTCCTTACCCATGGTAATAGGGCAAGGAAAGTAAAAATACAGTCTGGTGCCAGATATAATAGACCTAGAAAATAATCAAAGAAGTTTGTGTGTGCTCCATAAAAAGTTGAAAAAACTGGAAGTTTTCTGCCAGTATATATACTTGATTGATTTTGAATCTCAGAGTTACATTATATTTTTACGATCGCCAACGATATTTTATTCACTGACTCTACTCGAATTGTTATAAACTAGGCGTTTTCAATACATCTATCAATCTGCCTATATTTTAAACCTACGGAGGGTGAAGTTAGGACACTGCCGGCCTTCTCTCACACTCATTCTCGTTTGGTTGATATTTATTTGTTAGTAAAGGGATGTTTTCATTTGATATGAGCAGAGATGAACGAAATATTCGTTTTATACCAGTAGATTCTGTGAACAGTAGACCTCGCGCAGTTATAAGCCACAGCCCCCTCTTATACTGTCCATCAGAGTAAATCCTGTCTGTATGTCGTGTCGGAACATAGAAACAAAGAAAAATGCAAAACCGTCGACATGAACCTCACTTCGCTCGGTCAATTAAATTTATTTTAAATATAGTTTTCGTTTTTCTATGATATGAGTAATGAGAAATGACAGATTATTACAAATTTCTTATCATAGAACAATATTTAAGCTAACTAATATCATACAAAATAAAAGTTTCGAGTGAAATCACTTCTCTTATATGGGCTACTCTATTCAAATTAATAAAAACAAACTTGTAGTACCCTTTTATTAAAGGGTAAAATGTTTCAAAAAAGGGTACTACAAGTTTTATATATTTTTTATTAAGGTTCGAGTTTCTTACATCAAAATTATCACAGTATCTCTTATCGTACAACATAATAGAAATCTTGCACCCTACGTTCGAATCTGTATGGTCGAGCCAGCTCGTAGGGATGAATTCTAAGGATGTATGATTAACTATTTATCAGCAAATTCTCCCTTATACAAGGCATGTACACGTGGTATTTGAAGAGATCTCTCAACACTGCAAGGAGAAAATGGACCAAAATTTTCCGGCCTAGTCTATGGAGACGGGTCAAGAGTAGATGCTTCTTGAATTGATGAGTTTTCGTGAAAGAGAAACTTGAGAACGAGAGGAAACATGGTCTAAAGGAATGGGATTGAGAGAGAGAATAGATGGGTAGAAGAGAGGAAAAGCTGAGAAATTCACAGAAGGTTGAAGGAGACACAACACTCATTGAAAGGTTATATGGTTGTGTTGAGTCGAAAAATTATTATTGGAGTGTTGGCGAAGCCTACCTGAGTGAGCTTCTTTCACTTGAATCTTTTTCTCTTTCTCGGCCGGAATTTTCCAAATTATTTTTTCAAACACGTTTTCTCCTTGTTATTCCTCTATTTCTTGTTCATACTCTTCTCACTCATGAAAATCTTTCCTTCTCCACCAACAGATATATCTCTGTTTTCTGCAATTTCCACCTTTGAGTTCAAGAAATTATTGTAAAGCATTATTCTAACAATTTTCTTTGTATTTCTTATCCTTCTCCTTCTTTGCCTGAATCTTCAGTCTTCTGGGATTCTTTCCAACCTACTGTGGTTTCACCCTTTTTTCTTCTAACATTCATTTGCTTTCATTTATTTGACCCGCCTTTCATTGCTTTTCCATACTCCTTCACCTCTTCTCCCTTTGTTTCCATGCAATTGTTATTTGTCTTACTAGTTATCTCCTCCCCAGTAATCTTATGAATACTCTCATATTATTATATTCTGTTATTTCAAATCCTTTTTCTACATCAACTTCTTCGTTTCTCCTTAATATATTTTTTCTCCGTCCTCTACTGTACCTTTTATGAAGAAATTTACTCTTCCTATAGACGTTTTTGTTATTTTCACGCTCTTTCTGTCTGCATCACACTTCTTCTTCGTCCTCTTCTGTGTTTTTCTCTTTTCTTCTTCTTCTCCATTCTCACACCCATTCTTTTCCTTTTTCTCAATCCTGACACCTCTCCATTTTCTTGTTTCCTTCTTTTTCTCCTTTTTATCATCACACGTCTTCATTTTCTTGTTTCCTCATACTTCTTCTTCTTCTTATCCCTTTTCCTATGTTCCCCTAGGTTTCTCTGTCTTCATTCAGCTCATCAAGGGAAGCACAACCTCTCAGACTATTGCTGAATTTGTAAAGCGTTTTGCTCACTTGTGGTGTGCTGCACTGCTCTGCTGGCCTCGGCTCTGCTCTTTGTGTGTATGATAGATGGAAAGCGAATGTTTTCTTGATGATTGTGTGTGTGTGTGTGTGTGTGTGTGTGTGTGTGTGTGTGTGTGTGTGTGAGTGTGTGTGTGTTTGTGGTCGCTGGGGGAAAGCGAATTGATGATAAGAAGGGGAATGAGCAGCAAAGATGGGGCAACAAGGATAGAAGGAAAGGACGAGGAAGGATTCATGTTTTCCTGAATATTTCAGGTCCAATTAAAAAGAGAAGAAAGGCCGCCTAGTCTTGGTTTGTGGGGTGGTCGAAATCGTGGGAGGGGGAAGGAAAAAGAGGAAAATGATGGAAGTGAGGGGAAAAAGATGAAGAGAGGGGAAGTGGTGGTTGTGTGATAAAGGAGAAATGTATGAGGATTATTTCCTTGTGGAAAAGCAGAGCTTAATGTACCTGATCTGGGAATATCCAGTCTTCTGAACAATAATGATAATAATTTAATATCGGGGCACCGAGCTTCGATTGTTATTTTTATTTATTGATAAACAGAACACAATTCTCTAAAATGATCGTGTTTATATTTCACAGCTGGCTAAATGTCATCTTATGAATTTCGGGGATGCGATATTTTGATTTTTCACATACTCACTCGCTCACTCACTTTTTTACTATCCACAGACTACGAAAGTCTCAGCTGTTTCAGCCAAGGATGACTCATCCTTTTAATGTCGTTCAGCGAGTTCTCCCAAGGATGAGACCTAGTGCAATTGAATTTTTATATCATAAACCTACTATGTTCCAAATTTCGTGAAAATCGTTAGAGCCGTTTTCGAGATCCGTTGAAAATAATTAACCAGATATAAATATAAATAACCAGATATTAAAATACATTAAAATACAGAAATTGCTCGCTCAATATAATAGGATTCGACCAATTAATATACATAGTAGAAACATTTGCAAAATAAAAACTGGTTCAGGAAACACCGAAGCATGCACAATCTATTGTATATCAAAGTCTATATGAAACCGTAGAGTAACAAAGTAACTTATTTCATTTATCTCTCTTCTGTATAGGGCTACTTGATTGTAATATAAATATAAAGAAAATAAAAATCTCAGTACCCTTTTTTTTAAATTTTATCACAACATGTTTCGGACATTTATGTCATTTTCAAGTGATATGAAGTAAATAAATAAATAACCTGGAAGATTCTTAGTTTTATCATATTATGTTAGTGTATTCATATGTTTTTATGAACTAGGACTGTAAATTTTGGTTTTAAATTCGCATGATTCTATCAAAAATGGGGTTATTGGTGTCTAATTGGATTAAGTTTATTATTTTATCTCTGTTAACTTATTTTAGTTGGAGGATCATTCGAATTCAGAGTATATGATATTCTTCTATAAGTTAAATAAAAATAAACTGTTTCTATAATTGGATTTACTAAGCATTTCAGAATTTTATTATAGATAACATCAATGCTTTCCATGCAATCAAAACCGACAGTTTAAAATAGATCTCAATGTAGAAAAAGTAAGATTTTTTCTCAGTCTTCCGTACTTTTGTTTGCTGTATTCTCGATTGAACTCATTACGTCTCGTGTATCAATATTTAAACACAAATTCTATAAATTTGGAATTCGAAATGAAAGAACGAGTATAAGTATTAGTATAAGAATCAGAACGAGTTCTTGGGCTAGTAAGAGAAGTACAATAAAAATATTGTGAATGAAAAATGATTCTTGAAATAAGATCTACAAATACATCTAGAAATGTTCTCAAAATAGGATCTACAAGCACATCTTGGAAACCTAGGTGAAAGACAAAAACTAGTTTGACAGTTTTTGACGGCCTCAAATATACTGTATGTCTTTTGTCCGAGAACTTTTAGAATCTATCGAATCCCATGGATCATCAATCCATTTTTATATTGACATTCCCGATTTATTTGTTCACTAGGGATGAAAAGGCTTCTTCTCATTGAAAAGTAGCTACTTTTAGAAAATTTTCAAAATCAACACTTTGAATGCTTCATTTTCAGTAATCAAGTCGTATTTAATTTCTAATTGTAATTCTAGAGTGGAATATTTGTGATCAACGAAATGAATCTGAGATCATCCATTCCTTTTAGGAAATAGTTTTGGGAAAAGTTTGAAATAGTAGGTGCTGGTTGCACAACAGCCGGTTAAATTTTAACCGTGATTAATTCTACGAGAACCAATCAGAGAAGCCGTCTCATCAAAAAGGCCTTCTCTGATTGGTTCTCGTGAAATTAATCACGGTTAAAATTTAACCGGCTGTTGTGCAACCGGGCCTAGATGTACAAGATTGTTTGCTGTAAAAAGTCGATTACATAGGCTTCATAGACCTCAACAAATCAGAGGGAAAAGTTGCAAAACTTTAGCTGTTCTCATCCTTCACAGCAAAAAAGCACATCACTATTTTGTGATTTGATTATACAAATGCTTCAAATTTGTGGTAGCATAAACCATAACCATAAAGATAATATAACCAGCGCTTTCTGCTGGTAAACTGCACCTTCAAACCAGCTTTGTGGCAGCTATTTCACCGCTACTAGCGACATCTATCGGTGAAATCTGGAAGCTGTTCTGTTTCCTGAACTCTCAACAGTGAATGTCTGTCTACCTCCTCCATGCTCCTCACTTGAAATCAATTGCTCACACATTGTCTGCTCGGTCATAATCGTGAAGCTCCATTCTATTGATAGTTGATAGAAGAGTCGTTCAAGATTTTGAACATCAAATGGAGGAATATGAGGATTTTGAATGAGCTTCAAATACCAGTTGACTATAATTTATTGAAAGTAATGGTTTTCCAAATGATATTGTTGAGTTCTCAGAAAATTTGGAAATCGATTGACTATAATGTGTTGAAAGTTATAGTTTTCCAAATGATACTTGTTTTCTAAATGATTGACTCATTTATTCGAAGATCAGTTCGGCTTACACGTTGATCTTGAGAAAGAAGAAGATGATCCTTAATAATTCCTCTTGGTTAATTTTGATTATCATTCTACCAATCTGACGTGGTAGAATGGACATTTACATAGGTAATTCTGTTAATAATGTTAACAGAACATTAACATGTTAACAGAACTATGACGTAAATAATGTTACGTCAGTAACACTGACGTCAAACTGTCAGTGTTGTTGAATGGGAAGCGGTGATGCTATCCTATCAAATGTATAAGGAATGCTCTGGTAGTTTTAAAATGAATCTCATCATATCACCTTTTGAATAACCCAAGCCTAGATTTTTTCTATTCATTTTCTCAATAACGCACCTGGATATCAAAAAAATTATCATTCCATATCATAATAGTTTTAGTTTAGTTTAGTTTGTAAATCTAACTAGAATATTCATATATTTGGTAAGAACCAGACATTCACTGTAATTCAATTGAAGAATACTAGCAGGTTACTCATGCTCCGTAAGGGTCTAATTGAAAACTTGACGTAATGAAATCTTGAAGAATTGAAAATAGGCATCTAATTGTGCTGTACTTGTGCTGTGTGAATCATCATACATACAGTTTGTATTTTGTACATTACAGGATTTAACATATTTTTTTTCTTATTTATAGGTTAAGCCAGAATCAATATAAATTATTGACTGTTTTTTTTGCACTTGTATTGCCTGTATAGATTGTGTACTCTTTCCCCGCGCACGGATCAACAGTCCATGCGGGGAAATAATTATTCCATAA
The DNA here is from genome assembly GCF_014356525.2 of Nilaparvata lugens. Classification (NCBI taxonomy): domain Eukaryota; kingdom Metazoa; phylum Arthropoda; class Insecta; order Hemiptera; family Delphacidae; genus Nilaparvata; species Nilaparvata lugens. Next base: position 62,141,559 of record NC_052508.1, on the reverse strand, counting down.
TTATTATTCTGTTCTATATTGTACATTGTTTTTGTATTGGAATAAAGAAATTGAATTGAATTGAATTGAATAATCATCCTCGGTAAATTAAAAATCTAAATGCAAAATTTCAAGTTAATCAGTTCAGTAGTTCAGACGTGATGATGCGTCATTTCCTATCCCGTACGTTTATAGGCCAATTCTTTCCTCTATTATATTATAGAATACCAACCCTTATTCATGTAGGTAATTCTACTTCATAAATCGCTATTTAAATTGTGATTTATTTGCTCCATATAATTTAAATTTTCAACATGAAAACGGATGTTTTGTCAAAAGAACGGTTGTGCTGTCAATAGTCCCGTTGGAAGAGTTGGCTATATGAAGTAAGCTCTACCAAGATTTAAAATTCCTTAAATGACTAGAACTAAGAGGCAGTTCAGAATTCAAATAGAAATCAATAATTGACCGAACGTAGTGAGGGCTATGTTTTAACTCGGATTTTCTTATGTCTGTCTGTATATATGTAACGCAATTACGACCAAACGCGTTGATAGAATTCTATGAGAATTGGCAGAAATATTCCTTTTTCAACTGCGCGTCGATGATTGTATACAAAGGGTTTTTTGAAATTTCGCATTTTAAGGATAATATGAAAAGGAAAGTAATTCCTCCAAACTCTGATATCACTATATAAAATATCATCTACTCTGAAGATAGGATTAATCAGACTATAGAATTATTCATAATAATCAATCAGGTGACAATCAGATTACACAGATGTCTGGAGAAGTCAGTCTATTTCTGTATTTCTATAAGGTCTATAGTATGAATTAAAGACCAAAGAAAATAATGAGGTATGCATCTTTAAGGTCTTTGGTTTCAATGTTTTGTTTTGCAGTCATGATATTATTATGCGTGTCCATCAGTATCAAGTATTCTCACATTTGAAAAACTAATTTAATAGGTGTTAAAAATAATCAAATTAACTTAATAATGGAGAAGAAATTATAATATTTTTTATTGTAAAAAATTAATTTTCATCAGATGGAAAGATTATCACGGAACTGGATGAATTATGGAATACAAATTCAAACGTGAAATGAGTTTGTTTACATTTAAAACAGGTGACATCACGTACTTGTGGATGAGAATACTGTGCGAGGTCTACTGTTCACAGAACTACTAGTAAAAAGGAAACACCTATCGAATAATTCTGTACATTTATCTATAGCTCATCCTTTCCATGCTCTACACATGAGCATAGGTCTAATGTGTGTATCATCCTCAACAAAAAAAAGGAATCTTAGTAATGATAACTAAAAATTTCTAACAGAAAAATCAGACGCTTTTACGTTATCTTTGGCTTCAGCTCTCAATCATGAAAAGGTTAATAGTAGTGGAAATCCGAATAAAAAAGATACCTAGTCTACACTATGATAAAAAAAAACTTCAACAAAACAGCCTTCTACAAAATGCTCACCCGCTCCCAGAACAAGTCTCATAACAGATTTGTCAAAGGACTCTTAACAGATTAATCAACAAAATGAGCGACTAAAGACGATCGTGATGGCAGTGGAGAGGCCTGTGATTTGGGAGCAGTTGATTGAGAGTGAAGCCTGATCAAGCAACCAGTGCAAGGATTATATGAGGCATTTCCGCTCCAAACACATAGATATATTAAGCACGCCATTGATACGTACATATGGAGCATTTAATAGATTTATACAATACAACCTTATAGCCGACAACGTAGTACAAATATTGTGAGATTCATTTCTTACTGACAGCGTTGGTTGAATGGGATGGCATCAATGTTATTCATAAGGAATGCTGACAGTTTTTAATGTAGCTCACTATAGATATAGTAGGCACTTTGCTCACATCTTCATTTAGGTATATGGAAAATTAAATAGCTATATAAATATACGCGACAACAGTAAACTTTTAAACATACGAAGTAGGCCTAGTATATAGAGATCTTGATAAATGGGTGAATATAGAACTTATTTACTATAGATATATAAATACGTACATTTACAGATATCAAGGACAAGACGGGTGACTCTAGCACTGTTTTTGTTCATGTATATGTGTGTAATATACAGTTACAGTGTTGATAGTATGATAGAGATGTAGCTATCAGTTGTAGACGGTTTGAATGAGTGGGAGACGTCTTTAATAGATTAATTGAGGCAGCTTCCGAAGTAGGAAGGGTTCTTTTGATGTGTCAGAGACGTGTTGAGACAAATTGGAGTTGTGATTTGGGATTTATAGTTGAGTTAGTTGGGTAAGTTGAGTTGTGATTTTGGTGGTTGGGTTGTGTAGTTGTATGGTTCATCTTTATAATATTTCATCTCGTTATCCAGTTCTTATGAAAAAGCATAATTGATGTTGAGTTTTCAAATATTCATACATTTTTCTATTGTAATTTTGAATCTTGTTTTCACTCTTTACAGAAAAAAGGAACATTTCATTTCAAAAATTCGATGAAACATAGCAGTTCTTGATAGATCAATAAATTCATGTCGAAAAAAGAACTTTATAATTTGAGTGTGAATCATAAATTTGGCACTTATTTTTATTGCGGATGATGTCCACATGAGCTATTTTGCTTGTGCGTTGGTAATGGGAAGTGCGAGGGTGATTTATGAGATGATCAAACGTCCATGCCTATTTGATAGGGTTCGGCGGGATTCGAACCCGCGACCAGGTAGCACTAGCAGACTGAAGGGTGCAACGCCTTAGTCGACTCGACTATCCTGGCCGGCATTGATAAGTAGAATAGAAGAAAGGATTGAAATGAAATGAATTAGTTTTATAATATAATTTTTATATTGAAAATCTGAGAAAATAGTTTAGGTTTTGACATCATTATTACTCTCTAGTAAATGAAAAACTCAAACATGGAGTAGCAAATTATAGCTAACCATGAATGCAGCCATATGATTGGTAGTTGGTTCACCAATCAACGTGGAAGACTCTTATTGGCTCAGACAAAACAAGCTGCAGCATAAATGCTTCGCCTGCGATGGGCACATCCAGTTTTGACCAATGACAGGCGTTCAACACCACAGCTGAGGGGTTTGGATGAAAGCAGCAATAATAATACCGAATACTTAATAATTAGAGGAAATAGTGAAACATTTAATAAATCACACAAATTGAACGACCTTAAAAACAAGTCGACATCTAATAAAGCATTTTTGTCATTATTTAGGAAATTGAATAGCTTTCTCAAAAATTGATAGTAGCGGTAACGCGGATTTTGCGAGACTTTTTTGCGACTTTACCCCCCCTCCCCCCTCCCCCCGCACCCATCCTACCTTCCCCGCACCTCCCCCGCTCCTGCCGCACCTCCCCCGCTCCTGCCGCACCTCCCCCGCCCCCTTAGAAGAACCTCTCTCTCTCTCTCTCTCTCTCTCTCTAGAAGAAGAGGAAGAAGAAGGAGAAGAAGAAGGAGAAGAAGAAGGAGAAGAAGAAGGAGAAGAAGAAGGAGAAGAAGAAGGAGAAGAAGAAGGAGAAGAAGAAGGAGAGGAAGATGATACTCTCTCTCTCTCTCTTGTCATGCTCTAGTTAATATAGTTATGGCTAATTACATTTAGTCATGCTCAATTACATTTAGTCATAGATAGAAGGAGAGGAAGATGATACTCTCTCTCTCTCTCTTGTCATGCTCTAGTTAATATAGTCATGGCTAATTACATTTAGTCATGCTCAATTACATTTAGTCATAGTCTATTTGATGATTAATAGTAGAGAGCGAGAGATATGTGTGTGAGAGAGAGGTAATCTACTGACAGATTCAAGTGAAACGAACTTAACTGAAACATGTTCTTGTCAATGGGTTGTAAATACAACGAACACTGTCAGATTTAAGTGAAACGAACTTCTTGTGAAATGAATATCTTACTCTCAAATTTAACTGAAACATAATCTTGACAACGAGTTGTACACACAATGAACACTGGGAGATTTAAGTGAAACGAACTTCTTGTGAAATGAATATCTTACTCTCAAATTTAACTGAAACATAATCTTGACAACGAGTTGTACACACAATGAACACTGGGAGATTTAAGTGAAACGAATATTCTTTGGAAGAATAATAGTGAATTCAAAGTTCTTTTCTGAATCTATATTGATATAAATCATTCTCACCAAATCTTACATTCTTAACATATTATCAAACTGAAAAACATTGTCATTTCTTGTTGTAGTTTTCACAACACTATGTAGCAACGATTGCTTAGCGTGAGACAAGCTTGAGCGTTATCATTACGCACCAATTCTGCTCTTACCTGATGATTAACATGTTTCAAAATTTCACTTCAGAGAGCATACAAGCACGATTGCTGTTGTGCTCTAATTCAATACGTCACTATTGTCACGTTTGCAATTTCAGTTCACATAGCTTACAAGGACAAATGCAGTTCCGCTCTAATTCAATACTCGAGTATCGGCACGTTTTTGCAGAGTTCACAAGGACGAATGCATCTCTGTTCTAATTCGTACATTAACACGTACATACTCTTGTTTCAGCTTGGAAAAATGCATGTGAAGATTGAAATAGAATGTAGCTATTTCTCCCAAGCAATTTGCATAGTGAAAATCGGTTAAAGATTGATATGATCCTAACTTTAGGGTTTTAGAACATCGCCGTAGATTGAGAGACCCATCTTATCAGTTATTAAATCACCTACTTGATCTTCTGTCAAATTATGAGATTTCGCTTCTATCCAATTCATATTGAAACTAACTTTCGCATAATTTCGCACTATTTGGTATGCTATTCGGTGAATAAATAATGTGAGATAATCGTTGAATGTAGCCGAACATTGTAATCTTGTCACTTCATCATTCTCTGTATTTTTAATTGAAGTTGCTATTTCCTCACGAATTGATTTGAGTGTAGCTTGTAATTCATCTTTCTTAATAAATGCTTGCATTTCACTACTCAGATCATTTTTCAATACATAAGTTTCGCTAAACGTAGTTAGCAATGTATTCAAATCGTTTTTTGAAACAAATTGTTCAATCCCCTCCATAAGATTTGTCTTTATCGTATTAGTCATTGCAGATAATCGATCTTCTAACTCTTGTTTTGTTATAACAATGTTATTCAATGCCCGCACAGTTTTATCCAAATATTCCTTATCAACAGATAATGAATGAGTTTCATTTACTCTAGTAAAAAGTTCTGTGCTAAGCTGTTTCAATCTAGTATTCAGATAATTTCTATCTAATACTTGCAAATCTTTAATCTTGTCTGAGATAACTTTCAATTTCTCATCCAAATAATTCTTGTCAACTTTATTATCGTTGATCGTATTCAAGTGTGATCTGAATATCTCTGTTGTTGATTTGAGATCATGAAGAGAATTCTCCAAATTGATAGATTTCTCTTTAAGTCCCCTATCGATAGTGTCAGATAACTGTTGTAATGTACTGAAGATGTGTTCCTTTTCGATCTTGTTCAATCCAATATTCTTAACTATATTAGATAATTGCGAATCTAAATACGAATGTAGAGATTCACTAACACCCTGTTGATTAATTGCCTGTATTATTCTCTCACTAAAACTGGTAAGATCTGGTTCATTCCATACAATGTCTTTTTTCGCAGCGACTCTCTCGCTTTTACCTCCGAATCTGTGCACGCTCATTCTGCAACTAAACAATAATTTTACCTTCACGCAATTCTTCTATAATTGATGCGATCTCAACATCATGAGCTGAGTGCCCGGCAAGTTCTGATGATTTTAATAAATGAAGTCTCTGAACCAATTCGTCATAGTTGTCATAATATTGGTAAATTCTATTGCTAGAAGTATTTTTTGCAAATTTCAATAAGCCAGAACCTCTCTTACTTGTTTTTTTAACAGGAAACAGCATTTGAATTAAGCGAGACTTTACACCACTGTTACGTTTCACATATCCTCGTCTATCCAAATGAACTTTTGTTATTGATAAAATCTTCTTGTATTTATTTAGATCTTTTTCATCAAAGAGATATGAATTCGGTCTTTGCGCAAATAACAGTTCTAATAGTCCATGTGTAATTCGGAATTTTTCGTTATCAATATAAAAGAAGTAGTTATCAAAGCTAACAACCATCTCACCCATAAAATATAATTTTCGGTCAGAATCGTAGGAAATTCCATAAGGAATCGAGTTATCCATTTTTCACTATGAAATGTATACAAATATTGTGCAAGCACTTGATTCTTTATCTTCTTTATGTTAGCGCTTGTATCACTCTCAAGCCTAGTTGAATTAAATATACTTGATTCGTTCATGCTTAGATCTTTTTCAGCTGCTGATGGTGATGCAACTTCTATTGTTTCATCATCATGTTTTTCTCCCAATTCCATACTTTCGTCTTCTTCTTCTTCTTGTTCCTCCTTTTTTGGTATAAAACTCTGATCAGAGTGGAGAGAAGATTTAGTTTTCCCCATTTCAACTAAAGGTGTGATAATCGGTTTAAAAAGTTTTTCTCTGTAATTGTCAGATTGCTTTTCAAAATGTACAATGCTTCTATGTTTATCTCTAATAACTTTCCTCAATTTCTTAATCTTATCGATTAGAGCAACACTAGCGTTTTGTCTTCTACGAGACATCCTCATTCTTTCACTGCTACTCACTCTCTACTGAATGTCAATAAAGTTATCCAGACCCTCTCTATATTTTCCACTATTAGCTGTACATTCGGTCATAATAGTAAGAAAACTATGCTTCTTAGAATTCCACACATTTGAACACAATTTACTGAAATCTCTGAAGCAAATATCTTCACCCACATAGTCTCTATGTATTAATTTGAGTGATAATTGATCAATTTTGAATATAACAATCATATTTGCATTATCTCTGGTGAAATGTTTTTGTGTTGCACCATAACTTTGAATTAAATATGCTGTATCAATATTACGATGTCTACCCATAGTAAAATAATCTCTTATTTGAGGTGTGTGACTAAGTTGTAAATCATCGAATATGGCGAGAGAAAATTTTTTCAATTTATTGGGGTGGAGAATTCTCTCAGGAATATCATTGACATGAAATTCAATACCTTTCATTTTTGAAAAGACTTTTCTTAAAAACAAGTACTTATCTTGATATTGGCTTTTAGTATTTAAATAAATATGTTTAAATCTCAATCCATTTTTGGAAAAAATCAAGTTGAACAATAAATTCGTTTTACCACATGCAGACGGGCCTACAATGAGAATTCTAGCGTTATGCGGTATCAATGTTCCATTCTTACACCATACAGGCTTTTCCTCTTGTGCAATTAACTTATCGAAATTTACAATGTCGAGTTTGTTCATGTTGAGAAAGTGAGATATACAAACAGAACTGTTTCATGTGTCTGGTTCACTCGGTAATGAAGCGTTTCTAGGTGACTAGATGTACTCACCCATTCAACATATAGTCACCTTGTGCCACATGCTACTAGCACTTCTCTATGACAAAATGAGAAATGAAAGAGCCAACATTCAATTCAAGTTGTTTTTATTTAAAAAACACACAATGTAAAGAATATTACAACAGATGTGGATAGATAATGTACATTATTTACATCATATGATCTTACTCTAATTATTTACAACAAATGTGGATAGATAATGTACATTATTTACATCATATATATGATCTTACTCTAATTATTTACTTTACATCATATGATCTTACTCTAATTATTTACAACAAATGTGGATAGATAATGTACATTATTTACATCATATATGATCTTACTCTAATTATTTACAACATATGTGATTCGATAAAATTATACCATGTGATCTTACTCTAATTATTATTTACTCTAATAAGTTCTCTCGATTTATGAATGATGGTTGTGGAAATCCAATCCATTTCACAAGCAACTTATCCTTATCTTGTCTCAATATTTTTTCTATCAAATAAACATTTCTTTCAGATTCATTCAAATGCGTTTTTTTAATTTCTTCTTGATAAAACCTACCCTGTATTATCTCACCACTAAGATCTTCTAATGAGTAAGTGATAGGTCTTGTGGGATGTATGCTCACAATTCGGAAATATTCGGATGACCAATTCATTAGATATTTTTTATCAAATATCTGTTTCTTTTTAGAAATTCTCACAATATCACCTAGCTTATATTTTGGTTTCAACACTTTTAATTTGAATCGTCTATTAAATGCAGAGTTTAGTGATTCTAAAACACGTTTACGATGTTTTTTAGTTACATCTTTAGGTCGCATTCCAATGCTACTGTGTACTGTATTGTTATAATCATCTACAATATTTTGTAAGTTATTAACCCAGTTTTTACTCCCACGTTCAGTTAAAGATCGATATATTTTTGATTTTATTGTACGATTAAATCTCTCAGCGATACTAGCTTTCTTATCAGTAAAAACAGAATAATGCTTGATATTATACTTATCTAACAAATCTTTCACATGCTTATTAAAATACTCCTTCCCTCCATCTGTCTGGAAAAAACGCATATGTCTATTCTTACAAATAATGGGTTCGAGTGCATTATAAACACTTTGTGCAGTCTTATTCTTTAAAGGTATACAATAAGCGTACTTAGTAAAACAATTAATAACAACTAAAATATAACGATATCCTTTATTGAATTTAGATAAGCTACCCATCTCAATCAGATCTGATTGATATAAATCGTTCTCATTCTTCAACTCATATCTGCGTGTGGGGTAATTTACACGTGCAGCAGAGTGAAGCTCTGCTGCTAATTTTGCTCTAATATTACTCATTCTTCTTCTTTGTGTGAAGACACGCTTGAAACAGAATTCGATGTGTTGGTCACTAGCTTGTTACACACACACTGATCTGTGCCATCAGTTTGCTATTTTGTAGTGACCGAATGGTAATGTATCGATTCCGTTCTCTGCAATAAAGCGTTTGTCATCGAACGGGCTTAAACAAACCTTTGCGCATTCAATTTGATGCATGTTATGATTGAAGGATCTCAACATATTACATTTTTCTATATGTTGGCATCGTTCAATCAAGCATTTTTTATACAAGTCAAAACTAAGTTTTCTATTTTTCACATGTGTCTTCACACCTTTTGCCACACACTTATTTACAGTTTCCTCCTTCTCATTATTTACAAGATATGAATATAATTTCGCCCGTAATCCCAGAAAAGATTTTAAAGGAAATGAAGCTGCCTCATCCTTAAATTTCCCTACAACTTTATTCCTCTCATTGGAGAAGCATTCGTGCTCAGCTGGGTAATTTGAAGTGTCAAACAATTCTAGATTTTCTCTTATCAGTTGGTAGACGTCGGGTGTCTCCAATGATAAGAGGAAGCTATCTGTATCAGTCATACAGAGCTGGATGCGTTGCCATGGTATGATTTTTTGCAATTTACAATAGAAAAAATCATACATGTGCAGTTTACTCAAATCCAGAATGCAGAAACCTGAATAGATTGGCTTATTCATTTTTAGTTCCAACTTTCGCGAGAAAACCGCAATCACATCCGAGCTTATTATCTGCCAGCGTTTACATAGGGGATTTGAAATGTACTTATCTAGACGCTTGACGTCTGTGATAATTTGAACATTACATTTATCTCGATTTCCCTCTATCGATTTTCCATAGCATAAGTTACTCATCTGTTTAAAGAAGGACACTTCAAATTTATTTTTCGCGGCTTGCCTATTACAGGTATTGAACTCAATGTAGTTCTTCAACCAAGGCGATTGGGAAAAGCTAATGACTCGATGTACCTTTGTTAATTGCAATCCGAGTTGAAGGTACAGTTTCAAATTCATGTAATGAACAATGTACCTCTCTCGATCAAAAAGCGTGTTCATGAGTTTTTTAGTCAGAGTTTGACCGTTCTCATTGGTTTGGTACTCGGAGAACAATTCACTAGGAGGAATTTGATGAAGGGGGGCGAGGGGGAAATTGGCATGCATATCATGTAACTCCTGTGGGTACTTGAGATCACATTCAATTACATAACCAGTTTCTGATTCACTCTCCAAATTTGTAAAGTCAAGAGCATGGATTTCTTCCTCTGAGAGGAACTTGAAATTTCCATAAGGTAAGAATTGATTCATAGAGTGCGCATACAAAGAATTACAATCTATATAAAGCAAATAGTTACTTGGTTTTGTGGGATCGTATGTGTCAGGGATGTGTTTGTTATTGGCTTCGCAATAACGCTTGCCAATAAACGAAACACCACCGCGCATTCCTGATTCAAACAATAGATGTATATCAGGATCGCTAATCAATTGGAGTTCAACCCGGGTGAACTTTAACATACAATTCCAAGTGTAATGAGCAAGCGAAAGAAAATGAGTCACATCGAGGCCATATGACCTAAAAAGCGTTGACCTCATTTCTTCGAAAACCTCAACTAATAGCATGACGTCTAGGCACAGATAGAAATCATGATACTCGCCGAGAGATTTCAACTTGAATGTTGAGAACACTCTTTGTGCATGCTCATATTCTTTGGGGGAGAGGGGTGTATCGTTAAGATCATTATAAAAACATTCTATCGGAGGGAGAGAAGTCTCAGCGAATTTTTCAGGGCAAGATATGTACGAATAGGGATATACTCCTTTTTTCAACAATAGTTGCCTTTGTTCGAGATCGGGGTCATTAAATACTGAAAACAGTCGTTTGAACTTCGATTCCATATCTGTACTATCTACCAAGTTGCGCACTAATACTTCTAAAGATTCATTCATAAATTTATATGAATCTAAAAACTTGATTTTTCCCACTGTCAATGTCAAAAATCTTTCTGATGTATTGGCGATACAGGAAATTTCTTTTTTACATTTTCCGAGAGCTTTTAGAATAAAATGACTGTCAAATCCACTAAAATTATGGAAGTAACAGCTAATCGTATCGTCAGTTCGAGTATTTAAATTACACGACACATGAGCAGCACACAAAAACTTTCCATTTTCATGTGCATGATGGCGTACCTTTGTGTCTGTTTCGGTAAAAACTTCATCGCAAAGGCCGCACTTATCAGCGTTTTGAAATTCGCGTTGCTGACGTTCACTTAAATGCTCCATCGGAATTTCACATTTTATATCTGCACTCAATAAATCGCCCACTTCGATTATTTCCTTGAGAAATTTCTCCATGATCTTTTCATTGATATTACTCGATCTATAGAGTACTGGCCCGTACGCGATATCCCCATTCACATCAATTACAACGAAACAATACCCGCATGGAATATGACGCGCCGTTTTCTTGGTGTAACTTCTGGTAATAGGTACATCCTCAGATTCATTATCATCCATATTCACAACAAATGTTTCCAAATCCGCGTAGATTGTATACTTTTTCTTCAAAGTCGAACCGAGTTTTCTAAATTTGATTGTCTCACCACGTTTTGGGTATGAAGTTCTCTGAGACTGGAACTTTGAACAAAGCTCTAGATGTCTCATCAAATTTGCTTTCCCATCCCGGTTTACTCTTTTGTCTGATGTAAATCTGTGAAAACAGAAATTGCAAACATCTACTTGTGCTTTAGCTTTCGAAAGGTGAGAAAGAAGACGCGACAATCCGTTTTTCCCGTTCGCGGTGTTAATTAAACAAAAATGAGTTTTTCCTGCATCGCCTTTCAACATTAAAAGATTAATTTGGTATTTACGCGTACGGAATATGCTTGTTCGATAGGGGAAAAACTTTTTGTTATCATAGGCGATAACATGAATTGCGATGTCTGTATTGAGAATTTCAAATTTCTTTATGTCGCGATCGGTGGTTGGGAAATTAACTCCGCGAGTGTTCAGCCTGTGAGCAAATTTGCTCAAATATTTCACCGTTAAGTGACTGTTATTCGGTTTCTGGTGAAAATAGGCTAGAACACTCCACAGAAAACACTTTTTATCAGAAAAATTTTTGATATTGATAACACATTTCTTATTCTTGATGAAGTGGGGTGTTTGAATATAACTGCTTGTGTACATTGGATTATATCTAATCACATTTACATCAAGCGAGTCAATCTTCTTCAACACCCACCCACTCCCAAATCGAACAAAGTTATCGAATGAACTTAAAATTTTCCTAACTGCTAACATAAATTGTTCATTCAATTCGTCATAACTCTCCAAGACATTCATGCCTATGGCCGAGTAGCTATGAAGATTCACAATGGATGAAACAGCTTCGGATTCCTCTGATTCTAAAACTACCATCTTATACAATAATACATTTAATACTAAAAACCATTTGACATTTCCTTCGAAACGTGCAGCATGTTCTCTTATTATCTCGAAAACACGAGTTTTCGAGTTTTGAAGCACATTTTCAATGTCAGGTGCTACGTTTTCGAAGGAAATGCGATGGCGAATTGCTCGCGAACTCACCCCTCCAACTCTGTGTTCTCTGCTATGCTCCATCTCTGCTACTAGCGGGTTACTGAAAACAAACAAAGAATATATTACTATGGCACAGAATTAGATATAAAAACAAGTAAACATTAATCTAAAAATCAGTTGTGATTTAACAAGCTGCAAGTACAGTGCAAAAAATGCTCTCACAGGATCAGATTTTCATGCACGAACGATTGAGGTTATTAACATTTGATAATCGATGGAAATTAGAATCGAGTCTGTTGTCACCTCAAAATATGGCTAAACAGGGTTTTAAATTTGTGCGAGCACCTGACGTTGTTCAATGTGTGTTTTGTTCAGTATATTTAGAAAATTGGTTGCCAACAGACGATCCTAGTAAGGAACATGAACGATGTAGTCCAAATTGTGGATGGCGCAAACAAGATAATATTTCATGTGAAGAGGAGAATTTCGATAATAATATTCTACGGCAATATGAAGAACGAGTTTTAACTTTCCATCGTCCAGAACCATTCAAGCACTCGGTATTTATTAATAGAGCAGACTATTTTGCAATAAATGGATACTTTTTACATGAGAAATCATATCTGCAATGTGTATATTGCAAATATATTATTGAAAATCCTTATGAAAAAGTGATACATGTTCCATTTTGTATATATAAAAAGATGAGCTATAATGGAAAAGAAACAACAAATGATGAAAAAGAAGATGCTGTGGGAAAACAAGCTGGATATTGTACAATATGCACTCTGTTGTAATCGAGATATTAGTGATTCCTAAGTGCATTGTAGTAGTAGTATCAGGAAAGAAGTAACTTCTGAAAAATCATGATTAGAAAAATAAAGAATTGTATCATACTTACATGCAATGAATGATGTGCTGTACTGTCTCTCTCTGCTTACACTAGTTCTTCACACGTCTTTCCTCCTCGAAGACTGGAGTGATTATGCAGTCTCGAACTCTGTGAAATCAACGAACATAATGAAAATCACAATAATAATATTGAGAAGAAATTTAGCAAGTCAACATGTGATGTTAATTATGAAAATTAATGAGGAGATTAGGTTGAATGCATGCTACTATCTAATAAGTGAGAAAAAACTAATTTCCAATAGATGTCTTTGTACAATGCACAATGTGATATTAAATGATTAGAGTTCAGTTAAGATGTGTATAATTTTATTTTTGAACTGATCAAGCTTACTAGTAGTTCAGTACGTATCTAATAAATGAGAAAAAACTAATTTCCAATAGATGTCTTTGTACAATGCACAATGTGATATTAAATGATTAGAGTTCAGTTAAGATGTATATTCGACTACATGAATATTCATTTGAATTGAGCATAAATTGTTTTATGAAATCAAGAAATATAATTATTTGAAGTGATTAGGTTGAATGCATGCTACTATCTAATAAGTGAGAAAAAACTAATTTCCAATAGATGTCTTTGTACAATGCACAATGTGATATTAAATGATTAGAGTTCAGTTAAGATGTGTATAATTTTATTTTTGAACTGATCAACCTTACTAGTAGTTCAGTCAAAAATTGAATAAGATGAATATTTTGATTTCATTATTATGATGCATTTTTTGCTATAATATTGAAGTGATAAGAAAATTACTGATTCAGTTGATAGTTATTTGTTGCAGTGAAAGAGTTTGCTTATTAATTTGATTCACTATTGGATTCTGCAAGAAATATTATTTCAATAACTGATATTACTCACTTTGTGTAGAGAATGTCTTGTCAATCCGATGATATCAAGTTGAGATTATGACAATAATCTGTTGATCACAAGTAGAGAATGTCTTGTCAATCTGATGATATCAAGTTGAGATTATGACAATACTCTGTTGATCACAAGTAGTTGATAATCTGAAACAAATTATAATAAAGTTACTAATCATAGATTTTCATTTAACAGAAACATATGTCTGAGAACACCTCCATGGCTCCGCTACTGGAGGAGGCATCCGCACGGGATGATGATGATGATGAGGACTTCATCACACTAATCAATAAACCTACACCAAAACCGTGGGTACCTCTCCGTGAGCTGGCGGAGGATGTTCCACATGGTATAATCGCAGTACGGGAGGAAACGAACCATCACGGTAGAAGAATTATTTTAAAAATTAATATTGCATCTACGAAGAAAATCTCTGAGGTATACCTGCCTCAGAGATTTTCTTCAATAATTTCACCTGCTAAAGTTGTAAAATTCAATTCTAACTGTAAAAATTTAGGAATAGTAGTGAAGCATATAACCGCTACATGGAGCGATATTAAGATTGTTAAAATTTAACAATCTTATTCTCATAGCATGTAGTGGTTATATGTTTCACAAGTAGTATATAATGTAAATATTGTAGTGTTTGATAATAAATTGTAATATTGTTTTTAAAAAATTGTTCTTAATTCTCACCTGTTTGTTGTGTCAAAGAAGAAGATGTAGAATAGTTCACGCAAGAATAGATCCACTTGTAACTGAACACTCAATGAATGTAGAATAGTACAGTCAATGAGTGTTCGCTCACAAGAGAAGCTATTTTATAGTTGCTGCTGCTGCGCACACGCGCATGCCACTCTTGACCTTGTTGCGAGATTCTCCTCCTCCTTCTGTTTGCGCTATACACTCACTATAGGTATAACAATCTATTTTTATCAGTATGCTTACAACACTTGAATGGAGAAGTTGTACAATGAAGATAATCGTATGGAGAGTTTTATTTGTTCTTCTCTTTATAATATGTTGTGTGAATATGCTATTACTTTTCCATATTGCTTTGAAAAAATATGATTCAATGCAAAATGATAGTAAGAGAATATTGGAATCTATACAAAATGTACGAAATAAGATTAGGGATTTGGAAACACCTCAATTGATGCAGGAATCACAGCTAGTAAGAAATCATACATTATCTTATATCAAATCATGTGTCAATTCATCAGATGCTTCTCTCGATGTTAGTCTAAGACATTGGTATAGATTTATGATTGATGAACGTTCAATTCTTTGCAATTTCTACAAAACTTACAACATACTTAACAAGTGTGTTAATAAGACACATCATGATGATAGAAAATTGTATTCCCTATTGATTAAAACATACCAACTTTGTAGTAATATATAAAGCATATAGTGAGACAATTTCTTTGTCTCTCGATTGAGGTTAAGTGTTTGATTAATTAACCTCAGTCGGTGTTCAACTATTGAGTTGAAAGGTAATGAAAAATGGTATGTAGAAGAAAGTTATCTTCTAGGAAACGAGGTAAAGGAATCTTGTCTTCGGCTAGCAAAATTGTCAAAGGTATAGCGGGTACTGCGGGGGACATTACATCAACTATTATAAATAAATTAATAAATGCATCACCTGAAATTCACCTCCCGGGGGGTTACCAGTGGTGCGGACCTGGCACGAAGGTTAATGAGAGGTTAATGAGAGGGGATCAAGGTATAAATTCATTAGATAGGGCCTGTAAGGTACATGATATAGCATACACTCAAAATAGTGATAATAAGTCGCGTGCGATTGCAGACAGAGCTCTTGCAAACACAGCGTGGGAAATATTCAAGAATCCAAAATCATCTTTAAGTGAAAGAGCACTTAGTTATCTTGTAACAAACGTGATGAAAGCTAAAGCAGCATTTGGCGGTGGATTGAGAAAGAAGAAGAAGAAGAAGAGCATAGTGAAAACTCATAGCAGCTCGATAAGGAAAAAAGCTATTGCTCAGTTGAAACAGCATATTGCAGGTAAAGGTTACTATTTGAAACCGTACCCTCCAATCTCGAGAGGTGGTCGTATTTTGATTGGGCCCAACCCCACATCCTCCTCCTCCTCACCATATGGTGTAAGTTTATTCCCAAAGAAAAAAAGAGTTAAAAAACGTAGAACGACAAAGAAGGTGAAAAAATGAATATCGATGGTGAATTGTCCAATCACGATCTAATAAAATGGTGTAAATTATTACAAATTCCCCTACGAGGTGTATACATGATAGATACATTACCTAATAAAATTCTAAAAAATGAGAATTGTATTGTTAATTTAGACACTCAATCCGGACATGGTACACACTGGGTTGGTTATAAGAAACGTGGATCAAATGTTTACTATTTTGATCCAATTGGTAATTTACAACCGCCTTATGAATTGAATAAATATTGGAAAAAAGAAACAGGTGTAAATATCTTTTACAATGTTGAGCACATGCAACCATTACATACAAATATATGTGGTCACCTTATGCTCTTGTTTTTTGCGAACCAGTTGTAATCCAGTATTTATACCGAAAACATATAAGATGGTTGTTATTACATTACGATCTAGATCAAGTGATCTCTATGAACATTTACAAGAAATTCTCGATTTGGATAAAAATAAAGAATGGGAAATTGGATTGATTAATTTCTGTACTTACAATAGCATTGCAAATGTTATAAAAGGTAAAAATTCTAGCTTCAAATATGGTGATAAATTAATTGATCTTGATACGGGTGCATATGAAGTTGATGACATTATATTAGCTTTAAAGAGTAAATTGAATAGTGACGAAAAGAAACTTAATATAAGAGCTAACACGAATACTATGAAGCTCGAAATTCGTTCTGATAAGCCTATTGACTTTACATCATCTACTTCAATAGGAAAAATGCTTGGTTTTGATAATGTTATATTACAACCGAATAAATGGTATTATTCTCAGCATTTAGTTAGCATAACAAATATTAACTCTATTGTAGTTGAGTGCAATATAGCCTGTGGGAGTTACTTCGAGGGCAAACAGAAACATATTATATACGAGTTCTCACCTAGAGTACCTAGCGGGTATTTGATAAATGAAACACCTAATCCGATAATCTATATGCCTTTAAACACACATAGAATTCAAAGCATTAATGTAAAGGTAACCGATCAAGAAGGATCGTTTATTGATTTCCGAGGAGATATAATTACAATTAGACTTCACATTCGTGAAAAACAAAGAACTTGAAATGGGATTCCTCGTTTTCAAACCACGCACTAGCATTTGCTCACAGAAGCTCATTAGAGACTCGAACGTGATAGAGTCAACACCTAAAAAGCTACGTGCTATATCGGCGAAAAGCGCGAGAATATTGGAAAAGTTGGGATTTATAGTAGATTGGCGTCATGTACGGCGCCTCAATTAGTGAAATACTCGATGTTGAATCTCAACTCGAGTTCTATAATGATATTACTAAATTTCAGTTCCATACTCATACAGTATATTCGGGACAAGAAATTAAACCCTCAGATGAAGCTCGCATCCATGTGGCTTCTATGGATCAGTACAGCCTTCCATGCAAATCATTTATATTTATTGAGGGGGAGGTGAAGTGTACAAAACCAGCTGCGAAGGCTGGGGATGCTCCGATAGAAGCTAAGTATATATTATCCAGTAACCTCATAGGAAATCTCTTTGATGAAATTCGATATGAATTGGCTGGTCAACAAATTTCTAAATCAAGACTAATTGGATTAACATCAACAATTAAAGCTATACTAGTGAAAAATATGTTTGATAAGAACACATATCACTTGGCCGGGTTTGACAGAGCAGGATATACACTGAAAGATAATAAGTTTACATTCTGTGTACCTCTTAAATTAGTTTTACCATTTTTTGAAGACTTTCAAAGAATAATTTTAAACTTGAAACAAGAACTTGTATTATTAAGATCGCCGACAGATCTCAATTGCATCGAGTCTACAGAAGCAACAAACGTTAATATAAAAATAACGAAGCTTCAATGGAGAATTCCCTATATTACTTTAGAAGATCATGTGAGGTTGAAATTTTTGAGATTGCTCGATGCTGATACACCGCTGAAGCTGAGCTTTCGTCATTGGGAGATTTCAGAATTACCAAATTTACAAAATAGCACTGTTCATTCTTGGGCAGTAAAAACCGCATCCCATCTCGACACACCAAAGTATGTTGTTTTAGCGTTTCAAACAGATCGTAAGAATAAAATTAATAAATCAATCTCGGAATTTGATAGTTGTAATCTTCAAAATGCAAAGGTGTACTTGAACTCTGACTATTTTCCTTATGAAAACCTCCTTGGTAAACAAGAATTGATGTACCGTATGTTTTTGGATTTTCCCTCGGCGTACTATAACCATAGTATCAATACTGAGCTTGGAACAGAGATTGATTTTGACACATTTTGTACTAAAACACCTCTGATTGTAATTGACTGTTCACATCAATCTTCTCATTTGAAATCCTCCACAGATATTAGAATAGATATGGAATTTAAGGAAGCTGTACCTCCAAATACTTCCGCTTATTGCATTTTAATCAGTGATCGTATCATGGAGTACACTCCCCTTACTTCCATGGTGAAGGAAGTTCAGTAATTTCTCGATAGAGCGCAAACTATATAAGTATTGCATTTTTCAAATTTTACTCATTTGAGGTTTTAGCTTTGATCGGTTAACATCTAGAATGTCTTCTAATTCTGAGAAGAAAACACGTTCTATTGGGATACAGTGCGATCTTGATAAAGAAGACAGCATCTACTATGACTCAAGATGTAGTACGCCTATAATGTGTTATAATTCTGAGAAGAAAACACAATCTATTGACACGCTGTGTGATCTTGACACCGAACAAGACTTCTTCTACTATCACTCAAGATGTAGTACACCTAAACCACAGGAGGAGAATGGAGGAGGAGGAGGAGGAGGAGAGGAGGAGGAGGAGGAGGAGGAGGAGGAGGAGGAGAAAGGAGGACAAAGGAGGAGGAGAAAACAGCGCAAGAGGAGGAGGAATCCCCCTGTAAAAAATTTGCAACAGTCGACATGCATTGGTTCAAGGGAACTTCTAATCAAATTATCGTGAAAGAAATCGGAATCGTAGATCAGCTAAATAGCTTTGTTGTGTTACATTTCAAGTCGCCATTTGCAAAGTCGGAATTGAATGATAAATTGCGTAAGCAAGTAACATGGGCTGAGAACAATTATCACAAAATACGCTGGGAAGATGGTAATTTTATTTATACAGACGAATTATTGATATCTTATCTTGAAGGATATGATAAAATCTACACAAAAGGTACAGAGAAAGCTAAGTTTCTTAGAAGGTTACACAAAAACGTATGTTGTTTACCGGATGAAATTGAGAAACCAAATTTCAACTACTTTACAAGTTCTTGGTGTTATAATGCCTGTGAAATTCATCATCGCAATCCGCAGGGCCGATGTGCCCTCTTCGCAGCGGTTCATTACAATACTTTGATAATGAAAAATATGGACTCATCTCCAAATTTCATGTGTGAAAACAATAGAATGCTTAGCATGAAAAAATGTCAATTCTATTCAAATACAGAAAAGAAAAACTTTGCAAGATATGGCTTTTTCTATAACGGACGGGAAATTCAATGTGTTTATTGTAAGCAAGCATTGAAATATCATACTGCTCGTGTATGTTGTATTGGAGGAAAGGCACAGGAACCGTTTAATTTCTCTATATTAGTACCGACATATGTATAGTTTCTTCATTTGCTCATCATGGACCCGTGCAAGTGGATGCAAGCTGATAGTGAATTGGAAATGAGGTTAAAAGAGTGTATTGATTGGTATGACGCCTGTGAAATTGCAATTAAACATTCAACTCATGAAAATCATCATTTGGTGAAACAACTAAAAGACATTTTCTTAAACACAGTGAATTTGAACGATATAAATGATTATCTATGCTATTACAGACCACATAAACTGTCTGTTAGTAAACTAATAAAAATTGAAGAGGAAGTGATGAACAATTGTAGTGAATTGTGTAAATAAATTTCTAGTGTATACTCGATTGTTTTTCATTGTACCTACAATGTCTAAGTTTAATTCTTCAGTATTGCTTCGTTAGTTGAGCTGAAAAGATCTCACATGCGTTGAAGCTCAATGCAATAAGTGTGCAGATACAAGTAATTTCTTATCGCGTTTCACCTGTACATACACTCAACTGAAAAATATGGTTGATTGTTATAGCTTTTCAAAGTTCAAGAAACTATCTCGTCTCTTGATGACAATTTCATTCAATGAATTTGATCTAATTGCAAAGAATATTAAATTTTCAACAGGTGATGAGGTGAGTGATCTTGCATTAACAAAAACAGAAAATCTTCACTTTCCAATTCTATCTGAAATTTTTGAACTATTGGATGCATTAGAAACCGGTCATTTCCATTATGGTTGTTCAAATAATGATGAATCATTAGCTATTGTTAATAATTCTAATGATCTCTGGAAATGCTTATATGACATTGCTGATAAAAAATGTAAAAGATCATAGTTCGCTCTCTAGAGAGAGTTTAAAGATACATTTGGAAACATTAAAAATATAACGTTCGTTGTGTACAACCCATTGACAAGAACATGTTTCAGTTAAGTTCGTTTCACTTGAATCTGTCAGTAGATTACCTCTCTCTCACACACATATCTCTCTCTCTACTATTAATCATCAAATAGACTATGACTAAATGTAATTGAGCATGACTAAATGTAATTAGCCATGACTATAGTACGATAATCCTTTATCCAATATTCACAGTAATCTGCTTCTGTTGTAGTTTTTTCCAAACCTAAGTCTTGGTTCAGCAATCACTGTTAAAGCGTTTTAGTGGAATCGAATGAGATTATTTGTGATTTATGACGTGCAGACTGATCAGTTTTTCAGGTTGAGTCACTATTATTTTAATTTTTTCCTTGCTGGTGGAATACAGTTTTTCGTTACCTTCAACTTTCTATTTACAAGTATTTGTTCGCCTTCACCGTCTAGCTTTGATAATTAACCCTATACTCCTCTTAAACCCTGAACCCTAGACTTGCAAGTCGATGGCTCTTTACTTGCTCTTCTATGGCTCTTAACTTGCCAATTGTCATTCATATAATTCTGAAACTTTAATGCCAATTTAGGCTCAACTCATACTTACGCGACTCAGGTCGAGAAGAGACTCTAGTCTAGTCGAGAGCATGTTTTTTCAAATAGTGACGTCGCGGAGACTAGAATCATAGAGAAACATTAGCGTAAGTAGATATCCCATGGTTTAGGGAATTTATGTCGCAACTTTTACTGTTATCTCAAGCCGATTACTGTCGATTATTGTCAATTTTTACTGTTTTGTTGGGGTGAGAGTGTATGAACGGCACAATTTGAGAGAATACCAGCGTCAAACAGCCGCATGGGAAAGAACTACGTGAACTATCGGCTTGGGATAATAGTAAAAGTTGCGACATAAATTCCCTATACCATGGGATATCTACTTACGATATTGGTTCTCTATGCTAGAATCGACTGGTCTGAGTATCACCATTTGGAAACACATGTTCTCGACTAGAGTCGAGTCTCTTCTCGAGAGTCGCGTGAGTGTGAGTTGAGCCCAATACTTTAAATGCTGGAGTACATTCTCATCAAATTCATTTGATTTATCCACTTGAATGTTATTTACAAGTAGAGCTTTCCTAAGACATTTACTGAAAAATGATCTCCAAGGTTGAGTTCCTTTTTCTGAATTGCGTAAGTGTGAAAAATTGCAGAATTTCACTTACAGCTGCGTACAGACTAGATCACCACGAACTGTCAGTTTCACTTTCTATCAGCTGATTATATTACTTTCCTTGTCCTATTCCCATAGATAAGGAAAGTATTGCTTTCCGAAAAAAATTAAGGTCCCCTGAGTCCAAAAAAGTGGTTTTTGGGTATTGGTCTGTATGTGTGTGTGTGTGTGTGCGTGCGTGTGTGTGTGTGTGTGTGTGTGTGTGTGTGTGTGTGTGTGTGTGTGTGTGTGTGTGTGTGTGTGTGTGTGAGTGTATGTGCGTCTGTGTACACGATATCTCATCTCTCAATCAACGGAATAACTTGAAATTTGGAACTCAAGGTCCTCACACTATAAGGATCCGACACGAACAATTTCGATCAAATACAATTCAAGATGGCGGCTA
This sequence comes from Nilaparvata lugens, assembly GCF_014356525.2. Taxonomy (NCBI): domain Eukaryota; kingdom Metazoa; phylum Arthropoda; class Insecta; order Hemiptera; family Delphacidae; genus Nilaparvata; species Nilaparvata lugens. The sequence continues at coordinate 62,119,243 of NC_052508.1, read as the reverse complement.
AAATGGCGAAAATGTTGTCAAAAACAGGGTTTTTCGCGATTTTCTCAAAACCGGCTACAACGATTTTGATCAAATTCATACCTAAAATAGTCATTGATGAGCTCTATCAACTATCACAAGTCCCATATCTGTAAAAATTTCAGGAGCTCCGACCTATCAATGCAAAGTGTGATTTTAGATTCTCAATTATCAGGCTTCAGATACAATTTAAACAAAAAATTTCAAGTGGATAAGATTGAGCATAAAAATCTCTACAATTTATGTCCGGTAACATTTTCACCTAAAATTGAAAATAAGCTTATTAAATTAGAAAATAAGATTATTAAATCGCAATCTGTTGGCAACTGTTGATTCTATTAAATCATTCACTATGAAGAGATAGCGGACTTCGTGTGTCTGCAGCGTTATTGTCCTGTCACCAGCTGGCTTAGATCTTTAAATAGTAGACTTGAGTTGCGCGGGAACATTAGCGTCAGTTGATCAATTTCATAACGGCAAGGAAAGTTGTGAGAGTGCGCCACACCAGATTTTTTGTATTTGAACAGAAACAGTGAGGTACAGATATAATAAACGTAGCATTAGCTGATGAAAAGTGAAATGCGCGTGTTCATGGCGCTCAAGTATGTACGCAGCTTTTCGATTCAAAATGACAACTCAATCCTATTCATCATGCATATAAAATGACGTTTTATACACTATAAGTGATTATAGTGATTATAGCTAGCAAGGATTTCTTTCATTGATAGGAATGGAACTCCTTAGCTGATATAATAAGATCCCAAATTGAAAAGGATTTCATAGGATGTCCTTCTCATTATAGTAAAAGTATCTGTATGTAGATAGTAATGTTTCTTGACTTTGATTAATGCAACTTTTGGTTTTATCTCGAAAGATAAACTTGTGATTAGCACGTGTTCGTGAAAGGATTCATCAAGTATACGTTTTCTAGCTACTGCTATGGAGAAAATGTTATTGATTGGTTATTGTATGCTACTAGGATACGAATATAGCTACAAAATTGATTTTCTTGCAATCGGTGAGAATTGTGAGCTTCGTTATCACAGTAGACTCTTCTATTCCATAACGAGCTCTATAACTAGGGAAAAGCAAACTCTTTCTACATACAGGGCTGAACAGAATCCTCCCTTCCTCTGTATCCATCCCTGCTTTGCATGTGTGTAGGCGAGAGTCAGAGAGAGGGAAAAAGAGTAAAATTGAGAGGGAGAGAGTTTGAGAAGGTAACTTTGATAATACGATGGAGATGAAGTTGTTGATGATAGTAGAGATAGAAAACTTTAGAGAGAGAGAGAGAGAGAGAGAGAGTGAGAGAAAAAATCGTGCCTATAATTTGCAAAAGAGAGAGAGAAGCTTTCCTTGATAATATATAAAGATGGAAAATAAGTTCTTCATTATACGAAAAAGAGAGAGTTATAGTCAAAATGATTGAGAGAGCATTGCTTCACATTTTTCCAGAGTATGAATTGAATTGAATTGAATCGCTGCCTTTATTAAAAACCTAGGAGTGCGAAGTTAGGGCGCAGCCGGCCCTCTCTTACACTTAACCCTCCATACAATTCTAAGTTACAACTAAAACAACATCATAAACAATGAACTAAAGTAAAAGAAAACAATAACTTAGAAAACAAATTTACAAGAAAAAATATATAAATATAGTAACTATATTTAATTTTTTATTATATTATAATTATTTATAATTATATATAAATATAATAAAAATAAAAAAAAGAGAAAACTCGAACACTCGAAAACTCGTATGAGGGAGAGGAAGAGTGAAAAGAGGCCCTGATAATTACAAGGAAAATGAGTTGTTGATGATATGAGAAAGAGACACCGATAGATACAGTGATTGAGAGATAAACCTATTTGACATATGTTTAGGGAGAAAGAGAGGGATTGAAAGTATACATGATGATGAGATTGAAAGGAAGTTGTTGATAATGGGAGAGAGAGAGATTGACTGATTGGGTACTTTATTCATGTAGATCACAATATATACTGGCTTATGTACTTATATACAATAGCTTACAATACAGCAAGGTTTTAGATGAATTTATGTAATATAATCTAAGAAAATAATCATTGAACTGTATATGATATGAGAAAAGCAATTTTGAATAACTATAGAAGATAATATTGTTATGCATCTACATAGTTTGGCGGAGCTTTGGACTTATCAATGTCCATTCTCCGGAAAGAATATTCAAAATATCCTTCTCAGTAACTCTGTACCAAAGAGAGAGAGAAAGAGAAAGAGCAAGAGAGTGATTGACAGAGAATGAGAGAGTGATGGTGATTGTGAGGGAGCCTTGCTTAACATATGTTTGAAAGAGAAAAATGGTACCCTGATAATAAGATAATAAGAAGTTGTTGATAATGATAGGAGAGTTGTAGAGATTTGAGTGAGAGAGAGAGTGCAAAAGAAAAGTAGTTAGGAAATGAGGGAGCAAGGCATGTGTGTATCTAGCTGACAGCTCGTCTAGAGCAGATCCTTGAGGAATGCCAAAATGGGTGGTATGCCTCTCCCCCTCCCTCCCAACCATCCCACCCCCCTACAAGGGTTGCTAAGCAACCATGCATCTTTCACGTGTGTGTATTCTGCATACAGTAATCTCTTCTTCTTTGCCAGCACTTTCGTTTTGCTACCCCCTCTCCACACCCACCCCTTTCACACACTACCACTTACTTTTTTCACCCCCCACCAACTTATTTTCTTCTTTTTAACCTCCTCCCCCTCCTCCTCCACCACCACCACCACTTTTCTACTCGTATTGATCCCGTGGACATTTTTAATGCCTTCCATAATTATTTTGATAAAAGAAGCGGCCGGAACACTGGGGTTCTTCCTTTCTCCCCTTCATCCTCCACTTTATCCTCCCCCTCCTACTCCTCCTCACCCTCCACCCTACACTCTTTGCGTAATTCTTCTGTTATGTTATCTAGCACCCCTCTTTCTATTCCTACCCCTCATCATCCTACTGCACTTGTCCTTTCCACCCTCTTCTGTCCTGAAGTCTTTTCTATTGGGTCGTTCCTTTTTCTGAATAATTGATTGTGGATTCAATTAAAATGTGGTATTGATTTTCTTTGAAATGGTGCCTGGAAAGAGTGGTATGCTGTTTTTTGTTTGTCAGAGAATTTATTTATGCTGGTGAATGTTTTATAGCTCATACGATATAAGATAATGATTGTGATAACCTGAGACAGACAGATAGTTAGTTCAACAATTATTACTGAAGTATAGATCCAAAACTTCTCAATTATAGTTGTCAAACAACTAACTGAATCAATAAACCATTATAATACAGTATTAGATACAAGCATAGACTATATATTATGAACATTTAGGACCATAATGCTAACTACTTTTAACCGTAAACCGCACGTTTATTAGTATATATGGTAGCATTCATCATAATGTGTTTTATATGGGCTTTAAACGAACAGCTTATATTTCTCCGTTTAAACCGTGTATCTGCTTACGGGCCTTAGTGCCGGTTGCACAAAAGCCGGTCAAGTTTTAATCGTGATTAATTCCACGAGAACCTATCAGAAAAGCCATCTTTAAAAAAAACCTTCTCTGATTGGTTCTTGTGAAATTAACCACGATTGGAATTTAATCGGCTTTTTTGCAACCGGGCCTTAGTCTCGCATCTTTGGTACAAGTTAGTATGACTTATGTTAGTTAGACTTACACGTAAGTTTTCAGTAAGACTTAAATGTATTCACACGATAGATCGTACTTTCGAATTTTTAATTTTGTTGGATAAGACACTGAATTGAAATTAATTACACAGTGTGTGTATGAGTGTATGTGCCAATTTCAATCTGATGCAATTCAAAATGGCGGCTAAAATGTCGTCAAAAACAGGGTTTTTTCTCGAAAACGGCTCGAAAACGATTTTGATCAATATACCTAAAATGATAATTGATAAGCTCTATCAACTGCCACAAGTCCCATATCTGTAAAAATTCCAGGAGCTCCACCCCATCTATGCAAAGTTTGATTTTAGATTCCCAATTATCAAGCTTCAGATACAATTTAAACAAAAAATCCAAATGAAAAAAATTGAGCATGAAAATCTCTACAATTAATGTTCAGTAACATTTTCACCTAAAATTCAAAATAAGCTCGAAATTCGAGAAAATGTTATTATCTCAATTTATTGAAAACTGTTGGCAACTGTTGACTCTATTAAATAATTCACTATGAAGAGATAGCAGACTTCGTGTGTCTCCAGTGTTATAGTCCTGTCACCAGCTGACTTAGATCTTTGAATAGTAGACTTAAGATGCGCGGGAACACTAGCGTCAGGTGATAAATTTTCATAACGGCAAGGAAAGTTGTGTGAGTGCGCCACACCAGATTTTTTATTTTGTCGAACTTGATGAAGACATAGGGCCGGTTTCCGAGCTCGGGATTTAGCTAAATTCTATACTTTAAACAGCTTGAGTCAGAAAATTGGCTTTCCAAAACGGGGCAGTAGTCGCAGTTCTTATCACAGTATTTACAGTTTTTATTTTCTCATTTCTATAATTGGTAACGTTTTTCCTTGACGATATTAAACATTCTTAAATAATTCAAAATAGCTGAAATTTTACACTATCTTCTCTTTATTTTATTTTGTGTTCAATTTTCTATTTTTTCGGAATTCAATTCAAACGTGGCTATGACAATGACTACGACTACGCCCTGTTTCGGAAAGCAAATTTTCTGACTCCAGCTGTTCAAAGTCTAGAACTTGGCCAAATCCCGAGGTCGGAACCCGGCCCTTGATGTATTTCTACATATTAAGAATCTGAGTCCATGTCTGGTTCAGTAAATATATTCTCAAGTTCCAATGGAACGATTCATACTTGCTCGGCCAGGCTGAGTGGGTTTAGTTCCATTAGAACTCATGGCAAGAATATTTTCACCGAGCCGGACACGGGCGCTGATACTGACATGTGAGAATCCATCTAAATCGAGTACAATGACTTCATCAAATCTCAACTCTTCTATTAATGAAAAATAAAAAATAAATAAACGAACTCTATTTCCTTCATGGTGGAAGAGAGGTGGTATAGTAAGCCTATCATGTATTTTTATAATAAAGTTGAAACTTTTCTCTAATAGATAAGCAAACAGGCAACGACACGAAAGCGACTTATAACAAGGCCGCCAACATTTTCCTGCGTCGCATCATAAAGTTCAACAACTAAAAAGATAATGAAGAAACTTTGGCAATTCCCAGTCCAATATAATTGGTGCTGTTGTTGCTGACTCAGCACTGCTTCTGTTGCCGCCACCACCCAGTTTTCCAAGAATAAGAGTAAGAACTATTTCCCCAAACGGTCCTTTTTATATACTACCTGCAGCTGACTGGACTTGATATTTTGTAAATTCAAAAATTTACAAATTGGACGATATGAATTGGCTGTGAATTTTTTGTCATTTGCAGCTTTAACATAATAAAGATTCGAACTTCTTGGAGGAAACGTGAGATATAGGCCCAGCATCAAATTAATGCTATAAAGAGAAGAGAATTGATATTATATCAGATATTTCTTTATTTGCAAATTTTTCTTATTAGCACATTTTTCGGACCGTATAAAACATATTATTCATCTCGTGGCTACATAATATTATATGACAGTTAGCTTGAAAATATTCTTTTATACAGTAAGTATCGAATTTCTGGAAAGAGTGGTAAGAAAAGGAAGAAGGTAGTAAGTGAAGATTAGATAGAATGAGGGAACCCGTTTACAGAGACTTAACGATTCACGTTATCTCGCACTTGGAAACGTTTAGCAGCACATCCACCTATTAAAACACCACTCAAGGAACATTTGGGAAGAAGGGTTTAACACAGTCACGTGATAAAACCAACCCCTAGGTTCTCCTGTGGAGAGGGGGTGAATACAGGGTGTTCCATTAATCCGTCCTAGATGCTTCAGTCTGCTAATGCTAGTCCACTAAAAATCTCATCAACTATTTACTTTAACGACTACGATTGCTTGGTATCTTGAATGGTGGCGAATTAAATAGGGGGGGGGGGAGTGAGAGGAGCATCTGGAATTGCTCTAAGCCCCCTATCGCTTTGATATAGTCTTGTAGCATGTATTCATTGGTTTAGGGAAGAGTATCTAATACTCGATTGGAGCTAAATGATCTTTCTAGGTTGATTCAGATTCTAGATGGAATTTTAGACTGTTATGCCAATAATGAACTTCAATTCTTTTCACTTTGTAACCATTGCACAAGTTGCTTTGGTTATAACTGGCTCAATCTTGAATCAATCAAATCAAATCAATTTATTTTCCACATTGCATAACAAAAATATGTAAAATTACATAAATTCAATTATTAGTATAATACATTAATCTAAATAGAAAATGAAACACACATGAGAATAAAACATGACAGAATGCTATACAACATAACTTATAGATAAGTTAAGTTAAGTAAGTCATAAATTTAGTACTATTTTTCCTCAGTATGACAATACAACACAATACAATTTCATACTATTTTTTAACAGTATGACAATAAAACACAATACAGTTCCACAACACACATAATGTAACACAGTAGAACACACTCAATAGATTCAATAAACGCACACAATTCAATACAACCTATTATATACAGTATGATCTCACGCATCTCAACTCAACAATCAAATTAATACTAAACTAAACGCAATTCATAATACGAACGCGATTCAAAATTCAGCATAATTCTCCACAAACCAACACAATTTGATTTGTATTATTTATTATTAGGTTATTAGGTTAGCACAAACAATACAATGATCGGAAAAGAAAAAAACAGGCAATTTCCCAAAACTTATCAATTTTCTAATCTAGTTTCAAATTGTACAAATATCATAGATAGGTTATGTATTGAATGTGTGTTGTGTTCAGTTGTGATGTATTACATTGTGCTATGACTTGTGTAGTATGAACTTACTAAACAACTGAGTCCAAATCAATGAAATTGTACAATGAAACTCCCATTGGTTGGAGACTCACCCAATCATCTCACAACACTACCATGACTCGGCAATTGGAAACAATTTGATGGCTCTAGAACATCGATGCTGACCATTCTAGAACATTTGAATTCAAATCTATTAGATTAAAAAAAAAACACTTTATAATCTCCAATAATACTCGTAAGTTGAAAAAAATGAATAATGATTCTAGAACATCTGATACAACCAGATTGAGGATGAATTATACATAAGTAATTATAATCATACATAAATCATGCATAATCATTTGTAATGGTTCGTAACACATTAATATAGAAAACGTATAGTAAGCCGGCGATTGTATACATCAACTATACGACCCATCATCTATTCTCGAACAACCATAATTATTATTCTATTCTCCTAGCACACGTTTGTGGGTATCATCTTAGGAAAAAATAACTTTAAAACAGATGTAATTAAGAACTCAGCAAGTGTCTCACATATTTGGAAAAATTCTGCACTTTTGGGTGTGAATAGAGCAGGAACAATGGTAATACCTCTAAGAGAGCCTGAGGGGCGTGAAAACGTTGGAGGGTGCATTCCAACCCCCGCGAAAGGGAGTAGTTTTCAACCTCCACCCCTTCTAAAAGACATCAGCGGCGTTTTTCCGCCAAAGTGGAAAAATAAGTGGAAAAGCACGCAGAATGTTGTCACGTGTGAAGGCGGTCTTAAAGTGATAAAACTGATACGTTATCGTGAGGCCCGCTTTACATTGGCAGGATGACATGCAACCAATCACGGAGATAGACACCAAGACAGGCAGACATCAATGATATACAAATGAAGAGTCTCCAGTTCCCCGGATGTCTATCACAGTCTTGTCTTGGAGTAGTCTATTTTGGAGACAGGTTCGATATCTTACTGTTGTATCGAGGTTCTTATTGAATGATGAGATAAAGAAGTCCTCACTTAAATTAATAAATAATATTAGTATAGAATCAAGTAGGATATTGCAATCCATGTATTCATGTAAATATTCTATGATCAATAAAATTCTATTCTATTCTATTCTATTCTTTTCTAATTATACACCTGCTGTGAAATGAGAACAATATACATAAAACGAAATTCCTAGATGATGATACATAATACTCTAAAGACTCTTGCTCCTGCGAATATTGACAACAGAATAAATAGCTAGAAGGAAATTTGATGAAGTTCTATTTATAGCATTTCCATTTAAAAACTCCGTTCTATCAATTATCATATCAGAAAGTATCGTTTATATGGAGTTCATTCGTATCCAACTATCCATCACAATTATTATTCAACTAATTTTATAAAATGTTTAACGTACTGTTATGAATCATATCAGTTTGTAACAGAAACTGTTTTTGTTAGTATTATAAGTATTCATTCGCTTCCAACTTGGTTAAATTTAATTCAAAAATTTATTAAAACTAGCAGGTAACCCGTGCTCCACAAGGGTCCAATTCGAAACTTGACAAAGTGAGAACTTGACCTACTGAAATCATTAAAATTTAAAATCGGCCTACAATCATTCTCGGCAAATTAAAAATTTTCATGTAAAATTTCAAGTTAATAAGTTGATTACTTGAGTCGTGATTATGCGTCATCCGTGAATTTCCTATCCTTTACGTGTATAAGCCAATTATTTCCTCTATTATATTATAGATAACATGACATTTTTAGAATTAGATATTAGATTGTATTATATTGGCATTTATAGAGCATTTATCTATATTAGCATTAATTTCTTATCATTATTCATACAGGGATCATTACATTCATTACTGAAAAATAATATTTCTATGCGTCAGAAAGTGATGGTAAAAGAGAGAAGTTGATAATTGAAAAGAAGAAAGAATAAGAGAAACAGGGATAGGAGGAGGAGGAGGTGGAGGAGGAGGAGAAGGAGAAGAAGGAGGAGGCGGAGGAGGAGGATTGATGAATAAGATGAAAACTAGAAGATCTTGAGGGGTTGACTTGCACCCTCGGTGAATTTTGGTGATGGGAGGGGTGGAGTAAAACAACAAAATGTTTTCACACTCACTGGTAGAAATACATTAGACTTTCAAAAAGTGTGTACGCCGCCCCTCCTGTGAGACGCACTCACACCAACACACCACCATTATAATACAACGTTCTTCTCTTTCTCTCTCTCTCTTTCTCTGCCTTATTCTCTTTTTACGTGACACGTCGTCTTTTTAAAAAAGCAAGCCCTAGTGGTTGTCATGGCAACTGGCTCTTTACCATCATCAGAGAAAACCCTCATTCGTTCATTTCTCTTCGCCCTGCTCATTTTTCGTGCTTTGGCTGCTTGATTCTGACGTCATTCTGGTAAATTGGATCAAAATATTATTAAATACTGAAGAAATCCATCATTTAGTGTTTTTCTATGAGAATTGGATCAAAATATTATTAAATACTGAAGAAATCCATTATTTAGTGTTTTTCTATGAGAATTTGATCACTCATTATTTACATAACATTTATTCGAAATATAATAATAAAAATAATTCGAAATAAAGACTGTATAAAATCTGTGAATGCATTATGCCGTCATTTATAGATAAAATGTCTAGACTGAGAACTAAAAGAAAGATGAGTTTGAGCTAGAGAAGAAGAAGAGTACAAGAGGATGGTTTGTATTTTTGGAATAGGTTGGATCAGAATATAAGAATATTCTTCAATTTAGATCTGGATGATCTGATTATCTGAAAGATATTGTAACAGAATACAGAATATTACATTGTAATAGAAATATTTCATTTCAACAAAATTATTTATGTATGTGTAGATTTAGTCTACATTCGTATATTATAATATGTACTGTAATACAAATTCATAAAGATAATCTAAAAAAATACATGTCCACTCACTAGAGTGATATTTTTGACTGGATCGATAACTTTCAAAACAATAGATAAATTAATTATGTTTTTCATCAATGACAAGAAGATGTACCAACAGGAACTATAAACATGTAATTGCATCCCTATTCCAACGAAGCTTTTGAAATGGTATCATTTTCATTACTTATCATTGTGAATGATAGAACAAATTATTTATGTTGTTTGGATTTGATTGTTGTTGTTTATTCTATTGTAGGTAGCTATTACCACTTATTATAATGTATTGAATTATTGTTAAAAATCGATAATTTAGGGACAAGCTTTTCGGAGCGTTTCTTCAGGCGTTTTCAGTTGAGCCGGCAGTGGCAGAGGAAGCTCTCCTATTGGCTGATTATCAGCTGATCCCGAACGCCAACCCAATCAGCTGATAATCAGTCAATCGGAGAGCTTCCTGCCCTGCTGAATCGTCTGAAAACTCCTGAAAAAACGCTTTGTATGACTTGGCCCTCAAACACCTACGCTATCTAAAGTCAAAAATCGATTAAGATTTATCGGTTTATCGTGTCCTAAATATCTATATTCCCTGTAAATTGTATAGATTTATCTTATAGTAAGGTCCACGTTATAATGGCAAGGGAGAAAGATACGAGAACAACGTTGCCGATCCTCTGTCTTGTCAATGCATTCTATGGAGGGTAACTGCTACCAGCCTATCGATGTATAATATCAACTGTTCATTCTCGTTCAAAATAATCAATTATATTTAGCAAGCAAAAAATTATATTTTTCAATGATTTCATAATGAATTTCCATAATAAAGATAAAATATTCTGTTAATTAATCATATTTCTACATTGTTAAAAAACGATCTGGTCACAGAGCAAAACGAGAAAGAGATAGCGCTATCCGCTTTGTTTATGATAGACAAGGATAGCAATACAATTGTTAATCAAACACTGCTATTATAACGTGGAACTCACTATAACTATCGATATTTCCGATGCATCATATTTTGTTGTCATCCCTTAATTGAGACAGATTTCATTTTTTTTTTTTTGTTTGCAGGTTGTTGGGCCGCGGCTCGATGTTCGTTGTGTCGAGTGAGCAGTTTGGCAGTTTGCTGGGGAGGCGCCGGTTCGGGACGGATGAGGGTGGCACTAGCTTGCTTGACCTTGGCGCAGGGGACGGAAATGTAACTCGGGTGATGGCCGAATACTACTCACAGGTGTATGTCACCGAGGTGGCCGCCACCATGCGATGGAAGCTGGCTAGGAAGGGCTTCAGGTGAGAAAAGCTGCACATCGATCTGGAGCTCAGTATTCTCCAACTGTGTAAATCAGAAAATGAAATAGCACTATCTAACTCTTTTCTTGTATTTATAGAAAATGAAATAGCAGTATCTAACTCATTTCTTTTATTCATAGTAAATGAAATAGCAGTATCTAACTCTTTTCTTGTATTTATAGTAAATGAAATAGCAGTATCTAACTCTTTTCTTGTATTTATAGAAAATGAAATAGCACTATCTAACTCTTTTCTTTTATTTATAGAAAATGAAATAGCAGTATCTAACTCTTTTCTTTTATTTATAGAAAATGAAATAGCAGTATCTAACTCTTTTCTTTTATTTATAGAAAATGATATAGCAGTATCTAACTCTTTTCTTTTATTTATAGAAAATGAAATAGCAGGATCTAACTCATTACTTTTATTTATAGAAAATGAAATAGCAGTATCTAACTCATTTCTTTTATTCATAGTAAATGAAATAGCAGTATCTAACTCTTTTCTTTTATTTATAGAAAATGAAATAGCACTATCTAACTCTTTTCATTTATTTGTAGTAAATGAAATAGCAGTATCTAACTCATTTCTTTTATTCATAGTAAATGAAATAGCAGTATCTTACTCTTTTCTTGTATTTATAGAAAATGAAATAGCACTATCTAACTCTTTTCTTTTATTTATAGAAAATGAAATAGCACTATCTAACTCTTTTCTTTTATTTATAGAAAATGAAATAGCAGGATCTAACTCATTACTTTTATTTATAGAAAATGATATAGCAGTATCTTACTCTTTCCTTTTATTTATAGAAAATGAAATAGCAGTATCTAACTCTTTTCTTTTATTTATATAAAATGAAATAGCAGTATCTTACTCTTTTTTTATTTATAGAAAATGAAAAAGCAGCATCTTACTCTTTTTTTTATTTATAGAAAATGAAATAGCAGTATATAACTATTTTCTTTTATTTATAGAAAATGAAATAGCAGTATCTAACTCTTTTCTTTTATTTATAGAAAATGAAATAGCACTATCTAACTCTTTTCTTTTATTTATAGAAAATGAAATAGCAGGATCTAACTCATTTCTTTTATTCATAGTAAATGAAATAGCAGTATCTTACTCTTTTCTTGTATTTATAGAAAATGAAATAGCACTATCTAACTCTTTTCTTTTATTTATAGAAAATGAAATAGCACTATCTAACTCTTTTCTTTTATTTATAGAAAATGAAATAGCAGGATCTAACTCATTACTTTTATTTATAGAAAATGATATAGCAGTATCTAACCCATTTCTTTTATTCATAGTAAATGAAATAGCAGTATCTAACTCTTTTCTTTTATTTATAGAAAATGAAATAGCAGTATCTAACTCTTTTCTTGTATTTATAGAAAATGAAATAGCACTATCTAACTCTTTTCTTTTATTTGTAGTAAATGAAATAGCAGTATCTAACTCATTTCTTTTATTCATAGTAAATGAAATAGCAGTATCTTACTCTTTTCTTGTATTTATAGAAAATGAAATAGCACTATCTAACTCTTTTCTTTTATTGTAGTAAATGAAATAGCAGTATCTAACTCATTTCTTTTATTCATAGTAAATGAAATAGCAGTATATAACTCTTTTCTTTTATTTATAGAAAATGAAATAGCAGTATCTAACTCTTTTCTTTTATTATAGAAAATGAAATAGCAGTATCTAACTCTTTTCTTTTATTTATAGAAAATGAAATAGCAGGATCTAACTCATTACTTTTATTTATAGAAAATGAAATAGCAGTATCTAACTCATTTCTTTTATTCATAGTAAATGAAATAGCAGTATCTAACTCTTTTCTTTTATTTATAGAAAATGAAATAGCAGTATCTAACTCTTTTCTTGTATTTATAGAAAATGAAATAGCACTATCTAACTCTTTTCTTTTATTTGTAGTAAATGAAATAGCAGTATCTAACTCATTTCTTTTATTCATAGTAAATGAAATAGCAGTATCTTACTCTTTTCTTGTATTTATAGAAAATGAAATAGCACTATCTAACTCTTTTCTTTTATTTGTAGTAAATGAAATAGCAGTATCTAACTCATTTCTTTTATTCATAGTAAATGAAATAGCAGTATATAACTCTTTTCTTTTATTTATAGAAAATGAAATAGCAGGATCTAACTCATTTCTTTTATTCATAGTAAATGAAATATCAGTACCTAACTCTTTTCTTTTATTATAGAAAATGAAATAGCAGTATCTAACTCTTTTCTCTCATTTATAGAAAATGAAATAGCAGTATCTAACTCTTTTCTTTTATTTATAAAAAATGGAATAGCAGTATATAACTCTTTTCTTTTATTTATAGAAAATGAAATAGCAGTATGTAACTCTTATTTTTATTAATAGAAAATGAAATAGCAGTATCTTACTCTTTCCTTTTATTTATAGAAAATGAAAAAGCAGCATCTTACTCTTTTTTTATTTATAGAAAATGAAATAGCAGTATCTTACTCTTTTTTTTATTTATAGAAAATGAAATAGCAGTATCTTACTCTTTTTTTATTTATAGAAAATGAAATAGCAGTATATAACTATTTTCTTTTATTTATAGAAAATGAAATAGCAGTATCTAACTCTTTTCTTTTATTTATAGTGAATGAAATATCAGTATCTAACTCTTTTCTTTTATTTATAGAAAATGAAATAGCACTATCTAACTCTTTTCTCTCATTTATAGAAAATGAAATAGCAGTATCTAACTCTTTTCTTTTATTTATAAAAAATGGAATAGCAGTATATAACTCTTTTCTTTTATTTATAAAAAATGAAATAGCAGTATCTAACTTTTATTTTTATTAATACAAAATTAAATAGCAGTATCTTACTCTTCCCTTTTATTTATAGAAAATGAAATAGCAGTATCTAACTCTTTTCTTTTATTTATATAAAATGAAATTGCAGTATCTAACTCTTTTCTTTTATTCATGGAAAATGAAATAGCAGTATCTAACTCTTTTCATTCATTTATTTATTTACGATACAAATGACAACTGATGTAATAACATTGGTAGATAAAACAATAAGGTAGTCCTTGAGCAATTTTTCTTCCAAATTTAGGCGATGACACTGTCCAAGATAAGGTTAGTCTTTCACGTGTACAATTTCTATACGATCTAACTCAAAAATAAACATGAAAACTATAAATATTGGTTTGGGTGAAAATTTGTTCAAAATAGTAGCTTATTTTTAGAATAATTTGTTATGAGCTGGATCAGTATCAGCAAATCTGTCCGGTTCAGTGCAAATATTCTTCCCCCATGATTTCTAATGGGTCTATATTTCCACTCAGCCCGGCCGAGCGTGTGTGAAAATATAGTCCAATTAAAACTTGAATTCATGGGAAGAATATTTTCACTGGACACGGAGAATGACGATTATAACTTATTGGATGATAATCTCACTACCGGTCACTGATAGTAATACCCAGTAACATTGGTGTAAACCCATGATATCAAGTGTGATATCATCATCAAATCATGTATAATTTATTCTCAATATTTACAAAATGTTAACATAAAAATGTGTGGGAGTAGTAGAAAAATTACGTGATGATTTGATGTTCGATTATGAACATGATAAACTCAGACTGCCGCATGTATGTAAGTGATTACAACGTGGCAGAAGAGAAATAAAGCATTTCAATATTTACAATTTTGATTTATTTATTTATTTCAATTTATTCACAACACACAAAAATACAATGATTAAAATCAATATACAACAAAACAAGAACAATAACAGTAACAATGATATTAACACTTTAAAAGACAATATTGCTAAAATGATGTCTGCTGGAAGAAAGAGGGGGAAAATACCTTGCCAACTATGGTTTCCCATGTAATAGGCAGGTAAGGTATAACTGAAAGGGAAGGGTGTATGATAGGGAAGTGGAAGAAGGTAGGTAGATAGGAATGGCTGAGGGAAGGGAAGATAGGATGTGAATTAACGATCCAGGAAACGGTTACAATAATTTAAAGATTGAAAAAATAATTGCTTTTTATTCAATTAATGATTCTCTGCTTCATTTTCTTTGTAATTTCAACATTGTTGAGATGATGATCCGGAATTTTTTAGATTATTATAGTACTTTGATAAATAAGTTGCCGTCTAATTGTTTTAATATTAGTATTATATATATATATATATATATCAAATACTTATTTGAAGTAGGTCTCAAGCGGTAATGTCTATTTAATGAGTTGTTGGTGCATGGAAAATTGGTTCTATTTTTATTAAATATTTAATTACATTTTCAACATATAACTATCTAACTGTCAAAACCTTGAATTCCTCGAATATAAGGTCAACCGGGAAAAATCTGGGTTTATTTAGAATAGATTTAATTATTAATTTGTGCATTATGAACAGTTCTTCCAAATGGGAATTATAACACCCTCCACACTGCTACTCCGTATTGCATTATCAACACTGTACTATAGCAAAATAAAGCATTTCAAGATGAGTTGGATTCAGAATTTTTCTAGCAGCATAAAATTTGTAAGAGAGGTATTTCATCCTTCTGCAAATGTATTTAATATGGATTTCCCATTTCAGGTTCTCATCTATATAGATACCTAGATATTTACAATTTTTAACTTTACTAATGATAGGACAAGTGCAGGAGAAAGAATAGTATTCTCCAACTGTGTTAATCAGAAAATTAAATAGCAGCATCTACCTTCAAATTTGGTAAATAAAAATCTTCGCAAAACATCTTACACAAATTAGTTTTCGTCCATCACATATCATATTATTTTGGTCGACTAATGGATATGAAAATATTGTTTTATAAAAAAAATCATAAAGAAAGAGAGAACTTGATGAAGAAGTAGATTTGGATTATGGGATGAGAAAGTACTCAGAGAAAGAAAAGGTATTTGAAGTAGAAGAAGAATACGAAGTAGAAAAATAAAAACGAGGAGGAAATTAAGAGGGTATCTTTGCAAATGGCCGGATGGGGTAGGTTTGTGTTGGTGTGTGCGTGTATCCACACTTTTCACTTCTCTCCCCTCCGTTCCCTCACACCCTCTCTCTGCTCGTGTCGCCGTCGTCTTCATACACAATAATATAGGAGACGACCGAGATCCTGATTAGAAATTTATTTAATTTTCTTTGGGCGACCGACTCAACCCTCCTTCTCATTCGACGATGCTTTCCGTTTCTCAACTTTTCCACCCTCCTCCTCACTCCTCCTCCTCCTCCTTAGTCTTCCACCATCTCCCCCTCCATCACCTCCTCCACCACCACCTCCTCCGCCGCCTCCTCCTCGTGAGCAACAAATAGAGGGTTGGCATTATTGCAATCAACATCAGCAGAGCAGAGCCGAGCACAGCAGAGAGCTTGGAATAGGATCACATTGCTTTTAATATATTGGACTGTGTGCTGTGCTAGATGAAGAGTATAACAACAGTGAGGCGGGTGGAGGAGGAGGCGGAGGAGGAGCAGGAGGTAAAGGAGAAGGAGGTGGGGGAGGAGGAAAAGGAAGAGGAGGAGGAGGAGATGAGGACTAAGAGGAGGAAGATCAGGAGGAGGAGGAGGAGAAGGAGCAGGAGGAGAAAAAGAGATGAGAATGATAATAATCCAAGCCAAGGCCCTAGCTCTCCAAATTATCCAATTCTCTAATTCAAACAGCCGCCCTATACTCAGAGTATGTGAGATGCAAGATTCTTTCAATGTCTTCTTATAATTTTCTCCTTCTACTTGTTAGCTCGGCTCAATTCAACCCTCTTTATACATTTCTCTATTGCTGAGTTTGTGCTCTTTCACCTACTTCTGCGCACTCTCCCTTATATTATGTATTATGTATGTAGTAACCGACAAGTGGACTTATGGAATATTCATTACATAGAAGAATAATAATTAAAGGTGATGGTTTCTTGATACATTCCGAGCTGCGATGTTTAAGTGCATAAATAATTTATTTGACTGCATGTCGTGTGAAATACATTGAAAAAAGTGTGTTAATAATAATGATTTATTGAATTCAAATTAAGAATGAATAATTTGTCGAAATTAAAATAGACTAATGTGGTATCAAGTTTTCACATTCATAATATTCGTATTTTGTGAATTTGGAAATATTTGAATAAATACAATAATTTGTGGGTATTCAATCCACAATCAAGAAGGATACTTAAAACATCATACTGTAGCGATGCTTCTTCCTGAGTTCAATTCAATAGTTCAAAACATGCTTATTGAATAATGGAAGATTACTTATTTTTTTATTATTCAATGATGAAAATACATCAAGAATGATTGGGGATAGAAGAAACATGCGTAGCCCTTACTATTTCATCTCAATGCAAAAAAAAAAATTATAAAAAACATTTAGAACAATTCAAACTTGCTCATTTCAATCCTATTCTTATTACTAATATTCCTATTAAATACTTGTGAAACCGATTCAAAGTCGTAACTTGTCATTAAGTTCGCGATCAATTCGAACGCACTTGAAATCACTTTACAACTGAAGCAGCTCGTGATAGGGGCTTAGTAAATCAAGTAAACAACTTTGTACAAAGTGAGTGAGTGAAGTTGGTCGTAAAGTCCGTTTTCCGAAAGCACTAAATTAAGAGCGCAGAATAAGCTCACAGGCAGCGTTTTAAGTATCTTTATCGACTAAGTACCTTGGAAGTAAGTTGTGGATGTTAAGCAGCCGACGGGCTTAGTTGAGTCGGAAGTACGTGAAAAAGGACTTAGCCGCTCTTAAATGACTTGCAAGAAGTCTGTGGGGCACCAGATGTGAATACTAATTTGGATTTGAATCCAGTGAGTGGTCTCTCAGACCCTAATGGTTTGTAAACTTGCAACTTATCCACCTTACAACTTTAAGATGTCGTTCTACTGGAAATGTAAACTTACCTCCGTGTTACTTGGGGTGCTTTAGCATTTAAATTCAACTTCTAATCAAACAAAAATGTTGAGTAGAATGCATTGTGGTTTCCACTTATTATAATTCTTAGAAGTTATAATAATACATTTTCAATTCATTCCCTCACTTATTACAAAAAAATAGGAGTTCCTTATTATTTCTATCATAGAAAAATAGAAACTGCAAATTAGGCTTTGAGGAAAGTATTATATTATTACTTACCTTGCCCTATAACCATAGGTAAGGAAAGTATTGCTTTCCGAAAAAAATTAAGGTACCCCAATTTCTAAATTTCTATACGTTTCAAGGTCCCCTTAGTCCGAAAAAGTGGTTTTTGGTATTGGTCAATATGTGTGTGTGTGTGTGTGGTGTGTGTGTGTGTGTGTGTGTGTGTGTTTTTGTGTGTGTGTGTGTGTGTGTGTGTGTGTGTGTGTGTGTGTGTGTGTGTCTGTGTACACAAAATCTCATCTCCCAATTAACGGAATGACTTGAAATTTGGAACTTAAGGTCTTTACACTATAAGGATCCGACACGAACAATTTCGATCAAATGCGATTCAAGATGGCGGCTAAAATGGCGAAAATGTTGTCGAAAATAGGGTTTTTCGCGATTTTCTCGAAAACGGCTCCAACGATTTTGATCAAATTCATACCTAAATTAGTCATTGATAAGCTCTATCAACTGCCATAAATCTGATTATTTAATTATTGCAAACTGTTGGCAACTGTTGATTCTTTTAAATCATTCACTATGAAGAGATAGCAGACTATCGTGTCTCCAGCGTTATTGTCCTGTCACCAGCTGGCTCAGATCTTTGAATGATTTGAGATGCGCGGGAACAATAGCATCAGGTGATCAATTTTCATAACGGCAAGGAAAGTTGTGTGAGTGCGCCACACCAGATTTTTATCTTTGCTTCTATCCACTGAACTTCATATAGGTAGTTAAAAAAATCCAATAAAGCTGTTCATCTTTCAAAATATAATTGAAGCACCCTACTTCAATCTATTTTTACCATTCTATATCGAACTTATCGTACTGAATCAGCATCAATCAGTTCATATGATATCGTGCAGTAGGCAGTACTAACATCATAGTATTCAATAAGAGCATACCCTATAGCTAAATATTGATGCCATACCAGAAGCTATCTCAGAAATGTATCAGAAATATGGTAATGGCTGTCTCAAAGCCATATTAGAAATATCAGAATGTTTTAAAACAGTAATAACAAAATCAGATAAACTCCTGAAACTAGAGGTCCAGACCAGATTTTTCAAAAAGACGAGTACTGTATCAAATATGACGCTGATACTGTTCAAACCATGTTAACTCAATCATCGTAATATATTACAGTAGATTGTCCACTGGCATTATGTGAACGCTGAGTACTGATCACTGGTTTATAATATTACTATTATACTATTTAGTATTAGTATTTGTTTTCTAGTTTTTTTTTCATTCCATCATTTCAATTCTTGTGATTCATGAATAAATAAATGTGGCCACAACATATTTGTATAGTTGGAGCATTGCGGAAAACTACTAGCCTATCGTGAGACTATTTTCAACTGTCAGCATTCCCTATAGATGGCATCAATGCTTTCCATTCACCCAATGCTGACGATTTCAAGTGAATCTCACTGAACAGCCTCAGGCCGGTCGGTTGGTAGGTTTGGTGAAAGTTTAGCAGTTTTTCCTTGTTGTGGGGAAATGAGGAACAAGGAGGGATTAGGGAAAGGAAAAGTTGGAAGGGAATAATGAGAGTTGGGCCCAGTGACGTCATTGTTATTCAAATGACCTTAGATCAGGGATAAAAGGGACCAACTCGTTTTTCTTTTGTAGACTGTCCGTTCGGGAGAGGAAATCATTAGAAAACCGCCCCAAACCGCTCTATCTTTCTTCTCCCACTTTCTGTAATGCTTCCTCTTTATCTTCTTTTCATTTGGGGTTTCTTGTCTGTTCTAATTTCTTCTTCTACTTTTATTTGTTATTTGGTTCATTCTCTGCTTACTCCTAACGTTTTCCCTCTTATTCCTTCTTCTTCTTCTTCTTCTTCTTCTTCTTCTTCTTCTTCTTCTTCTTCTTCTCAACCATCCACATCTCTATTCAAATTTGTAGTTGTATTGAGCGACAATAATATTGATAATAATAATATTTTATTTTCAACAAAAGTATAGCAAAACAATGTGATACAGTTGATAGGTGTGCTTCTGCTGTATTTTAATTTCCCCTTGACATTAATGTTGCATAAATTAAATCTTGTGATACTTTGAATTATCAAGTAATCGAATTTCCAAATCATTTATTTTTTCTATTATCTATAAATATCATGTATCGAACAAATTGGATAATTTTAATAAAATAGAATTGACAAAAAGTCTAAATAAGAAATTAATTCCTACAGTAGATCCAATCATAAATGTAGGAATTCTGGCATAAATGGAATCGCCAACATTCAGTGAGAGTACAAATAATTCTACCAAGTTTAAACCACTTATAAACTTTAAAATAACTTACCACTTACTTATATGAAATTCATGTTCTTAGAGAAACCTTAATAAACAACATTTCATCAAAATTCACTCCATCTAGGATTCCTTCCTCGCTTATATATTTCTATATTCATTTCGTTTATTCTTATCTTCACTGTTCATTGGCTGTTTTTTACTATGAATTTCATGCTATAAGTGAATTATTTTTCATTTAATTTGTAAAATATATACATTAATAGTTTACTCAATTTTTATATTCGTTACTATTATTTCTAGGCCTTGTGTCAATATGAATATTATTGTTTTTATACAAAATATTATGTTTTTAGTGGACCCACGTTATTGATTAGAATCAAGCTCCTTCAGTTCACTCCAGCTACCTTTCAATTATACATTGTCACTTCTACTCCTCTCCTTTCCATTCCTATTAACGACTGTCTAGTTTATTCAAAATATTTGTGTTTGGTAATGAAATGTGTTATAGTGTAATATCATTTGTGTAATGTGTAAAATATGTGTTTTTACATGTATTCTTCATTACCTTTACACCTTATGAATATTATCTCCTTATTAAACTTGGTTCTCACCATATTTGTCTACTTATTTTTACAAAAATTCCATATTTATTGGATGTCTTGTTTAATAGCATTAATGTTTTCAAAGAAACATGAAAGAATCAGTAAACATTAAACATTTAGTAAAGATAAAGTAAACATTGTTTACTTTCTCTTCCAATTTTCAATGCTCTTGAGATTTACATGTTTTCATTTTTTGTGACTGATTTCTTCCATTGAAATAAATATATTTGTGAAGTAAATCTTCTTGTTATCAATGTTCCAGTGTTTTCAAGATTTTCATGTCTTTTATCTATGGTGACTGATTTCCTTTTTTGGAATAAAAATATGTAAATATGTAACATTGAACATTTAGTAAAGATAAATTAAACATTGTTCACTTTCTCTTCCAATTTTCAATGCTCTTGAGATTTACATGCTTTTCATTTTTGGTGGCTGATTTCTTCCATTGGAATAACGATATTTGTGAAGTAAATCTTATTGTTATCAATGTTTCAGTGTTTACAAGATTTTCATGTCTTTTATCTATGGTGACTGATTTCCTTTTTTGGAATAAAAATATGTGAATTATTTTTTTGTTTACTTGCAGTGTGCTGGAGATAGACGGTTGGCAAGAGAGCAAATACGACACAATCAGCTGTTTGAACCTGCTCGATAGGTGCGAGTATCCTCTGTCCATCCTGGAGCAACTGAAACAGTCATTACGGCCCAATGGACAAATAGTCATCGCCCTCGTTCTGCCTTACAAACCCTATGTCGAGTCTGGTCAGTCAATTCAAATTGAAATAGTCAACATGTAGGCCTAGGTACTTATAATTCATCAAAATTATCAGAAATACAGAGTGGTCAATTATGTGGTACTAGATTAGAATAATAATAGTCATATCACTTGTTAGAATGCATTTAGATTATAGGAAAATTTAAACTTAATTTGAAACCTAAAATATGTTGATTGTATCAACATACAATTTTCAATGAGTAATTTTTCTAGTTTTTTTATTTCTGGACTGAAAAGTGGACTCAAATCAATTCAAGTGGAAGACATAACCTATCATCTCTATTCATTCATAACTTTACCTTCATCGTATTATCATTCATCCCATCATCATCACCTAGGCTAAAATACTTCTAGGAAGTCGCCTTTGTAAAATAATGAATGAATGAATGAATTTGAAACCTAAAATATGTTGATTGCATCAACATACAAAACTCATCTGTATAGAAAGATCCAATTTGAAACCCAAAATTTATTGATTGTAGCATCATACATTGAACATTTGATGCAACTAATAACACTTTCGAAGTGTGTCATAGGAATCTAAAATCGAAGAAACTATAGAACCCCGCACATTGAATGGGTGGAAAATCAAAGGATAATGTATAGGTAGAAGAAAACTGCCTATAAAGGCAAAGCAGAACATTATGCTAGTATGTAGCAGAAGAAAATTGAAAATACCGATTAATTTATCTGGTTAAAATAATTACTCTGAGAGAGAATTTAGTGTATCTTCAGTCATTGATTCATGCGCAATGATGTCAATGTTCGCACTGCAAGAATAAATCCTAATATTGGTTTATATAATTAAATACAGTATTAACATTTCCTGATCATCTTTGTATAACTTGTATTTGTATTTGAAAAATTAAAACAATTCATTTGCAAAATATGATGCAGTAGCTGTAAATTGTTATGAATAACTAAAAAATAGTCAAACTGTAAAATTAGTCAAACTAAGAAATTGCCGTATTGATACATTAATATCGGGGCACCGAGCTCGTTATTTTTATTTATTGATAAACAGAACACATATTCTCTAAAATGATCGTTTTTATATTTTACAGTTAAAGGTAGGAGTTTTGAGAGGAGAGGAAATAGTGATAAAAATCGGGTGAAGAGGAGAAAGCGGAAAAACATCATGTAGAAAAGATCTTGTTGTTGTTTCTCCTTCTTCATATTATTTTCTTCTTTTTTTCTTCTTCTTCTTCTTCTTCTTCTTCTTCTATATGTCATCTTATGAATTTCGGGGATGCGATATTTTGATTTTTCACATACCCACTCGCTCACTCACTTTTTTACTATCCACAGCTGTTTCAGCTAAGGATGAATTATCCTTTTAATGTCGTCCAGTGAGTTTTCCCAAGGATGAGACCTAGTGCAATCGAATTTTATATCATAAACCTACTATGTTCCAAATTTCGTGAAAATCGTTAGAGGCGTTTTCGAGATCCGTTGAACATAAATAACCAGATATAAAAATACAGTAATCACTCGCTTAATATTATAGGATTGGATGTACTTACATCTCTTTTCAGTTTTTTCTATGTACTGATGCATACTTATTAGTTGAAAGTAACAATGTTTTAGATGATTTTCAGAGAGAAAAGAATAATTCATATCTTGTCTCTGTGATTTGTTACAAGATTCTACAAAATCGAATTTTTAATGTAGATTTCTTTTGAAATTTATATTTGCTCTTTAGATAACTTATGTATATGCGAGTTCTATTTTACTGATGTATCCATTTCAAAAGTTACACAGTTATGCTCTGTAAATAACAATATCCCACAAAACAGCACCCTCCAATTCACATGTTTATAATATTTCATTTCATCCTATGTTGAAATGTATAATATTATGCCTCTAACATTAATCTACAAAACATAACCTTCTAACTCCAAATTTGTATTGAAAAGCAACGGTTTGAATGTTTTTAGGTGGCTCCTGTGATCATAAACCGCGACAATTCCTGCCTGTGAGTGGCAGTAGCTTCGAAGAACAGGTGAACAGCCTAGTGAGGGATGTGCTCGAACCCATGGGCTTCACTGTCGAGAGATGGACGCGGCTGCCCTATCTGTGTGAAGGTGATCTCTCTCAGTCCTACTACTGGCTCAATGATGCTGTCTTTGTTCTGCGCGTTGCTTCCTGACAGTATTTTCAAGTATAAGTCCATTGAAATATAAATGAAATTGACGAAACGTTTGTATTGCAACAGCTAGGGAAGACGTAGTAGTTTCCTATGCTGTTCCAATACAGAAGTTTGGTATCATTCAAGTATAAGTTTATCAACAATTATACTAGAATTAATTACACTTGAATGGCAACAGTTCTGAGAAAGTCTGGGGCCCTTAATATGCAGATACTCGGTTTAAACGGAGAAATGTCAGCTGTCAGTTTAAACCCCGTATGAAACACATTATGATAAATGCAACCATATCTACAAGTAAACGTGGCTTAGTGCGAAACGTAGTTTTAGTTTAATGATATGATGTTCCAATTCAAATGCTTCATTGATATTATTAATCCAGCTATAGTTTCATGAAAAATATAAAATAGTTAATAGGCGGCAGGCTCGCTCCGCTCGTCATATCCGTTTAGTCAGGAGACTCCGCCCCTGGACCCCCGGATAAACCATCCATAAATGAGAACAACAGACTCGCTTCGCTCGTCTGCATTCTTCATTTGGACTTGCTTCCTCGCGTCAAAAAGTCAAACACAGATTATTATGCCAACTATTTTCCAGTTGACTGAGACCACGCAAAAACGCTGGAAAATGCCGATTTCGGTCGTTACGCTGGCAAAATTATGAAGCTTAAACGCTGGAAAATGCCGATTTCGGTCGTTACGCTGGCAAAATTATGAAGCTTTTTTTATTCGAATTTTTTAGACCATAGCTGAGCCTCTGAACCGAATATGAACGTTTCCTATCAAAAGTTGATATTTACTATGTAGCTAAGGGTTGACAAAATGTCTGTCCATTTCGAATATGAATATCATTTCCAACTTAAAGTGAAATGGGAATTATTTTATTCCAGCCCAGTTATTTAGAAAAAATAATCTATAAAGCTTAAAAAACATTAATTTCACCGTTTCAGGTTTCAATCTACTTGGAAAATCTAGAAGAATGCATTGATAAACTCTAGAAAAGGAACCCTCAAAAGTAGCACCACCATTTCCCAAACTAAACTTGTGTATCGAGTTTGAACTTCCAAGTTCAGTCATCGCTGAAAACCCTTCGGCAGAATCTTGAAGCTCTCTGTACACAATCTCTGTAAACCCTACTTAAACCTCTGTAGACCTCTCTTCTAACACAGATCTGAACGTTTTCTATTCATTTGTTTTCAAAAAAAGCTGGAAAACGCCGAATCAGGAAGTATTTTTGGCGTCATTCCCTAGCAATCTCACTGCAACATTCCTGCAATTTCAAACTTTTCTGTCAATCACTTCTCATAAAATAGAGAAAAAGCAGAAAACGTCGATTTTGGGTGTATCTTCGGCGAAATGTTGAAGCCCTTCTATCACAAAATTTCTAAAACCTTGCTGAAAATCTTTTCTAAATTTGAACATTTACTCTTGATAGAACTGGGAAAACGTAGATTTTGGGCGTATATTTGGCGTATTTTCAAGACATTTAACAACAACACATTGTACACCTTAGCGAAACCTATGTACCAATTTTGAACATTTTCTCTCAATAAATTCTTGAAAAATCTGAAAAACGCTGAGATAACACGTTTAGAGCAAACCAAGTTTACGCGTTTCCCAAGCACGTTTAGAGCCAACCAAAACAAGGCGGTTTGTAAAATTATTTTACCACTCAAAGTCGTTGTCACGTAAAACTTTCGCCCGTATACCGACTTTACAGGCAACCATGCAATTTTTTTATAAAGGATTGCGTACTTCCAGGATCAATCAGTACTGGAAAGTTCGTTTGTGGGTCTAGAAAGTAAGAGAGTTCGTTTGTTTGCAATCTCTTGTTTGCAAGTTCATAATTGAAAATTTGTTCCGAGGCTCATTTCCCCTAAAATTGCATGGTTGCCTGTAAAGTCGGTATACGGGCGAAAGTTTTACGTGACAACGACTTTGAGTGGTAAAATAATTTAAATGTGAATATTCATTCGTATAGTAGGAAGAAGGATGAAATAATAACTCACAATGAGAGTGAGTGAGAGGCACGCGTCCCTTCCACTCGGGCATGGTTAGCCCGCGCCCACCTAAGAGCGAGAGAGACAACCATTGACTTGACATTTTGAATTAGTGGCGCAGTCGCAGGAGATTGCTTTCGGCGCCTGCGCAGGTTGACTGCTCCGTTTCACTCTCTCTCCAGGTGAATGCCTTCGGAATGCTGCGTTGCTCGCAACTGCTCCTATTCGTGCTCTTTCCAGACGACCGTGAACCGAAACGAACGCTCTCACTCGCTCTCATTGTGAGCGCATAACGTGGGAACGTAACGCAGTTTCTTGAAGTGTCTCCCGGCAAACCAATTTATAAGACGTTGTCACATCGACACATTTTTTTAGTATAGTGATATGAAATTTGTAATAATTTTAGCATACAAACATAAATTTCATATATTGATCAAATGTCTGGTTGAGGTATTGAATTTAGTTGGTTTAATAACTACTCTATATGCTTCCTCATCTGAGCTTAGACATTCTAACTCATTACAATGTAAGTTTGTACAAGGAAAGCATGGGAGCTACTATTTGGTTCACAATGGAATGGGTATTATCTATTTATTCAATTATATTTATAGTTCATATAGTGTTCTATAAATACTCCAGATGAATTTTATTCATGACTAGAATTCTCTTAAGATTCCATAGAGACTCCTTATGGACTTTTCAGAGATTCCTTTTTAATATTGTAGGAATGTAGGGGATTGTATGACAATATTCTCATTAGATAAACAGGATTACCTTTATGAATGGGTTTTTACCTTCTACTCCATTATAAGTAGTCTTAAACTTGAAGTCTTCATATTAGCATAGGTAGTGAAATTCAATAATAATTATACAATTTGTTGATAGTCTGAGTAGTCTTATAGACAAAAAATGATATAGTCTTTCAATTTCACCATTCTAGAACTTCGAAATTTTAAAAGTTGGAATTTTAAAAGCATTATTGTTATTACTCATAAGAAAATTTAATAGTATTAATTCATTCAACTCGCAGTCATTGTTATTAGAGTCTAGTTTCTATAATAATTCAGTTGAATTATTCGTTTATCAATAAAATTATGGATCTTTTATTTCGATGATAGCCATAGCCTCTTGATTATAGTCATATAAAAGTGAATTATTGAATTATTAAAATAGATAATATACCACCATTTATAAAATTATCACTTTATTCTTACAATATTTTTTTTTGAAATTTTGTTCCATGGAATTCTAGTGTAGGCCTATATTCAAATATAACCATAGCTAGTCACACTCAATTACTCAAATTTCAAATTACTTGATAATGCAAAATTTCACTTCTCATAACTTTCCAGATGATACCTTTAAAATGGTTTACTATATTATTGATAACCTTATCTGAAATAATTCCATTTAGTATAAGTAGGCACTATGAATGGTCAAAATGGCTGGTTGTGATAGAATATTTATAACTTTACAAAATCTTCAAGATAGTTCCTCTCATAGAACACCATAGAAGTACAAAATTTAAATGTATTCTATATTTGTAAATTTAAAGTAAGTAGATTGCAATAAATAATTATTTAGGTAGTAGAAGCATTTGAAAATTTTACATATCACAGAAATTTATTGTCACGTTTATATTTCATTCTCTAGTAGAATTTCATCTTAGGATATTTTTCTACTATTTTATATTTGAATTAACACTTTAAAAATGGTACTAATAACTATTCTGTCCGTCCACTTATTATATAACTTTCTATTCCTCTATCTTATTGCAAAAATTTCAATCTTTCCAATAGAAATAGTCTACGGTATTGTATTAAGTCACATTATTCTTCCATATGTCTGTGACATAATTTATTGAATAAATATAATATATTCTAGTTAATCTCTCAGCTATTATACAAATTATTGTTATAAATCAGAAATAAACTTTCTTTGCAACTTGTATTTGTCTCATTAATTTGTTCATTAATTAATCTCAACTTGTGTATAGAGAATTCACTGGAATTCACACGCTAAGATTTAAAAGTAAGGCCTCAACTATACAGGCATCTACATATGCGCTGAATATTTTCAGCTAGTTTACAGGACTTGGGGTAAACTACAAGAGCGTGATAGGTGCGCCCCATAAGAGTTCATGTATTCTGAAGATATGAGAAATAAATTCAGTGCGTCTGAGATGCCCATATACTTGGTAGTCTTTGACCTTGGAATTCATCATTACATGTGATGCCTTTATTGACCGAGCGAAGTGAGGTCTAAGATTTAAGCCGATGGTTTTGCATTTATCTTTATGTATGTTTATATTATTTATGTTCCGCATTTACGGCGGAACGCAGTAATACAATCATTATAATGCAATTTTACAGGAAAATTCCTTATCGAATTGCTCGTCGATGTATTATAGGTTTTTTGTATTTTAAGGATAATATGTAAGGGAAAGGAGTTTTCTTCATACACCAATATTACCGTGAAAATTAGACTACAGAATTATCCTTGACTAATCAGCTGTCGAGTGGATTAATAATTACATGCAATGACGCATGCAATTAATCTCTCAATGCAACTTAGAAAATCAGCTGTCGTGTGGATTATTAATTTATTGCAAGCAATATTTTAATAACTGGAAGTAACTTCTCTAGACCTTTCTCTGCTTTCAACTCGGACTGACCT
Source organism: Nilaparvata lugens (assembly GCF_014356525.2). Classification (NCBI taxonomy): domain Eukaryota; kingdom Metazoa; phylum Arthropoda; class Insecta; order Hemiptera; family Delphacidae; genus Nilaparvata; species Nilaparvata lugens. The sequence goes on along the minus strand of NC_052508.1, from coordinate 62,090,508 downwards.
GTTGCCAGTCTGTTTTGAAGGAGATTAGCCTTTGATGTTAGCATATTTGATACACCAACCCAAACAGCCATTAGCCATTTCCACACCAATATCTCGCCATTACGACAGTACAGACAGGATTTACTCTGATGGACAGTAGTAGTATAAGAGGAGGCTGTGGTTTATAACTGCGCAAGGTCTACTGTTCAAAGAACTTTAGTACTCTAGGTGGAAAGGTAGGTAAATGGGATTCAATCATGTTGAAGTAGTCCTGTGAAAGTTGGAGTTGGTGTAAAAAAATGCTTACATCAGAAGCTAATCTCCTTCAAGACATACTGGGAACAGGTCAGCCCGAGTTGAAAGCAGAGAAAGGCCGAGAGAAAAATACTTTGTTCACTTTCAGTTATCAATTGCATGCAATGAATAGTCCACTCGACAGCTGATTTATGATGAATAATTTTGTATGCGTCATTGCATGCAATTAATCCACACGACAGCAGGGCAGCTAAAAAAAGAAAATTCGTATGGCTTTTGTTGGTGGGGAGTCCCTTTCGGGAAGGTCCCACCGCCTGAATATATAATTTAAGCCGTCAATGGGCCTTACGACTGTCATACTTCAGCCGGGACCGACAGTTTAACGTGCCCATCCGATAACACGGGAGTGATCTGGTTAAAAAACTTTTGGTTATTAGAGGGATTGAACCCGGGATCTCTATGCTGCTACGCAAGCACTCTATCCACTAGACCACGGATCACTCCGTGATCAGCGACAGCTGATTTATGATGAATAATTCTGTAGTCTGACTTTCGCGGTAATATTTGCGCTCAAAGAAGACTTCTTTTCCTTTTTGCTAGCAATGCACATTCGATTTTTGATTTCTTTATTTTATTACATTAGTACACATGTCTTGAGCATATATTATTTCAAGTTTCAACTGAATATCATGTTTAGTTTATTTTTGTCAGTTACAAAGGTCAGACATATTTTTGTGTGCTCAGCTCAGCGATTTTTCTTCTATCAAGAAAAATGGATCAAAGAATTTGCATCAAATTTTGTGAAAAAATGGAATTAATTGCTCCAAAACACTTGAAATGCTGACAGTGGCATACAGTAAGTCTACTCTTGGTGATAAAAAACGTTTTTAAGTTGTACAAGCTCTTCCAAGATGGCCGAGAAGATGATAATGATGAACCTAGCTCTGGACGCCCCAGCACTACAACAACAGATGAAATAAGATGCATTGAAATAGTGAAAAAAATTGATTTGGAAAATTGTCGAATCACAATCAGAGAAGTTGCGGAAGAGATTGGCTCGTACCATGAATTTTTTTAGATATTTTGGGCTGACGTGTGCCAGCAAAGTTTGTTCCAAAATTACCCAATTTCAACCAAAAAGCCCGTACTTAAGCCCATATTCCAATACACAAAAAATGGCCGATTTCTATATTCATTGGAATATGGGCTTAAGTACGGTACACTCAACAATAAATTTTTCATTTCTCGACCGAATTTGACTTATGATGCATGATTTTGGACCGCCTTGACGAGCCGAGAAGAATGAAGTGTAGTACGATGAAATCTGAGCATCGTGTCAAAAGTTATAGGTGTTTGCACAGTGTAAGTATAAGCTAAAGCTTAATAGTCCAGTCACTATATACATTGGTGCATGCAATTTATATTGTAGTTCTGATTTTTAATATATTATTTGGGTACATAAGAGAAGTTCAGAACCAATTTCTTCATGCAAAATTTCCTTGTGCTAAATACAGAGTGGCCCAAAAACCCCGTATTTTTGGCTCATTTTCGAGTTTTCAGCTATTTCTGCCAAATCTCGTAATCGGACAGAAAAGTTTGCTCTCGCCTTTTTTCAGATCATAAAATTCTAAATAAAATGAGATCATTCGGAACTCTCCAATGAGTACTGAATTATGATTTTTCAAGGATCAAAATTTACCCAAACACCTATAACTTTTGACACGATGCTCAGATTTCATCGTACTTCACTTCATTCTTTTCGGCTCGTCAAGGCGGTCCAAAATCATGCATCATAAGTCAAATTCGGTCGAAAAATGAAAAATTTATTGTTGAGTGTACGGTACTTAAGCCCATATTCCAATACACAAAAAATGGCCGATTTCTGTATTCATTGAAATATGGGCTTAAGTACGGTACACTTGTAACCATTTCACTTTGCTTTTTTGTGTTGAGTGTTAACTTTTTAAAAAACGGCAGGTAACTTTAGACATTATTCATACTCCGAATTAGCTGACGTGCATTTAATGTATGGGATGGGACACAGTAATAGAACTGAAGCAAGACGTTGTATCAAGAAAACTTTCCTAACCGAGTATGTCCAAGTTCGAGGTTTTTTGCCACTATTCATCAACGTCTGTCTGAAACAGGTTCTTTGATGTCCAATGAGCACATTTATGCAGGCAGAACCCGATCCACTTGGACTGTTGAGTTAAAGGAACAAGTTCTTAATGAAATTATGAAGATCCAGAGAAGAGCACGAGAGAATAATCAGTGCAGTTTAATGTCAATCAATCTATTAGTTTGAGGATCCTAAAAGAGCAACAATTACATCCATACCACCTCCAGAAAGTTCATACTCTATTGCCACGAGACTGTATTCCCCGTGCTGGTATTTGCCGATGGTTTTTAGAAAAACTTGTTAACCCAAACTTTTGAACAACCGTTTCATTTACCGACAAGGCACACTTTACAAGAACTGCTATCGTTAACGTCCACAACCAACATATTTGGGCAGCTGACAATCCTCATGCCATCAATCCTAATCGTCCACAACATCAGTTTTCAGTAAACATTTGGGCAGGAATCATAGGAGATCATCTACTTCTGTTCGAGCTTTCTCCCAGGCTTAATGGCATAATCTACTTAAACTTTTTGAGAGAGGAGCTATTTACTTGAAGATGTACCTCTCCAATACATTCGGTTTATGCATGATGGAGCTCCAGCACATTTCAGTGTTGCTGTTCGTGAACACGAACACCTGAATCACAGGTTTCCAAATCAATGGATAGACCGAGGTGGGCCAGCTAGGTCACCACACTTGAATCCTTTGGATTTTTATCTTTGGGGACACTTGAAAACCTTAGTATACAATACTCCGATTGATACAATTGAAGAACTCCGATTAATAATTTTGAACGGAATAGGAATGATAATTAAATCAGACTCCTGGAATATTTGAACGGGTCCGACAATCGATGAGAAGACGTCTGAACATATGCATTAAGAACGACGGAGGTCAGTTTGATCATCATCATTAGTCTTTTGGTATAAGTTTAATGTCATTTAGATAATATGTTACTTCCATATAGGAATCAAACTTTTCATAAAAACCGAATATTTTATTTGCAATCAGCTACAACCTATAAGCTATTAGTTCTCTCCTCATAAAACAGCAAATTTTTGTGGTGTAATGTACTACATAAGAATACATTTTATTCAACTATTATTTAAATTTAGTTTACACACCTTACATCATTCTTTTCAGATTTAAATTCTCTACAATTGTTATTTCAAAAAATTATATGTTTACTGGTCATTAAAGAAAGTTATTGGGCATCAAACGTAGAAGTCTGTGTTTTTCTACGTGGATTTCTTGCATATTTTAACTTTTTTCTCAAAAACTACTCACACTACAGCTTCCAGACTAGTTTTATTCAATTTTTCAGATATTTTTCCATATGAATCCAGCATAAGTTTTTTGAAAACTAGTCCCCAAACAATTCAGCATCGGTGTATTTCACCAGAGGAACTGAATTCCGGGCGAAATCTTTCACTCTGTATAGCTCGCTAATGAAGCGTTTATGGATATTTGTTTATAAGAACTTTTCTTCTTATTTTTACCTCTACTATGACGTATTGAATTATTTTACCATAATTATGAATCACTCTGTATATTAATATTCATGATGGTCTCTTCTAACATGCAAAGGCTAGAGTCCCCCAGAGCTGAGTTAAGTTATTATCTGCTAAATGGCAGGGGTATCATTATAGCGCAATTAATAACCCAATTCAGTGTTGCTATAAATTTGTCATTTCATTCCTTAAACTGTTATCTCATATGCTAAAAATTTGTATAAAATTTGAACATTTTCTGCTCATTTGGTTTTGAAAATGCTGATAAAACACAGATAAACACTGGAAAACGCCAATTTTTAGCACACCTTCTAAGCCCTTTCAATAGCCTACATAACTACTACACCTCAAGTTACCTGAAATTTTGTACCAAACGCAAAAATTTTCTCTTGAATTTTTAAAAAAACTATAAGAAAACGCTGGTAAGAGCAGAAAAATCGCCTATTCTGGGCGATATAGAAGTCAATAAGGTTTAGTTATTTTGAATTTCTAGACCCTATAACTGAACTTGTATTAAACATTTTTCTGTCAATTCTTGAAAAAGCGCATACCGTATTGGTCGTCTTTGATTATTTTTTTTCAATTACGGTCTCAG